>NW_020949548.1:4208370-4294213 GCF_900497805.2 Vombatus ursinus | reverse complement strand
CTTTCTTTCTTTCTTTCTTTCTTTCTTTCTTTCTTTCTTCCTTCCTTCCTTCCTTCCTTCCTTCCTTCCTTTTCTTTCTTTCTGTCTTGGATAGAATTCTACACCTGTGCTCATGAGCACCTGCCTCAGACACTTAGAAGAAGCTCTTTATGTGTCTGCTCTACCCAGCCATCTTCACTGCTCTAGCCTCCTCTCCCTTATGGAATGCACTGCTCACAAAGTTGTCATTGCAACCCCATTGTAGGCTGCTAAAAATTTAGCAATAATGTTATTATTAACTGAAATCTGACTGTGATGCATTCCAAGATAAGTTTAGAAATAAAATTTTGTCTCCCAAAGAAAAATTAGAGGCAGTAATGTTATGTAGAGTAGGAGATGTTTTGTTAAAGGTCCATATGGTTTTTAATCCTTTACATTTTTCTTTTTTCTTTTTTTAGTGGGGTCAATTAAGGTTAAGTGACTTGCCCACAGTCACACAGCTAGTGAGTGTTATGTGTCTGAGGCCAGATTTAAACTCAGGTCCTCCTGACTCCAGGGCCAGTGCTCTATCCACTGTGCCACCTAGCTGCCCCAATCCTTTCTATTTTGATGTAAGGTGTATATTAGCATGGGAAGAAAGGTGATACAATGAATGGAGCACCAAGCCTGGAATCAGAAAGCTCTGAGCTCAAATCTGGTCTCAGACACTTACTAGCTATGTGATCCCTAGGCAAGTCACTTAACCCCTATTTGCCTCAGTTCCTCATCTGTAAAATAGGGGCATACCGGAGGAGGAAATGGTAAACCATTCTAGTATTTTTGCCAAGAAAATCATGGACATGTCCATGGCATCACAAAAAGTCAAACATGACTGGGTGACTACATAACACCATATTAGCACAGTTTGATATTTTTTTCTTGGGGAAAAAAAAGAATTCTTCATGAGGAAACATGTCAAGGCAGCTCTGAGGTACTTGGAAAAATATATGTAGTACATTATGCTGATGGATTAGAATAGAAAATAACCAATTTTTATGTATGGGAGGGGTGGAAACATTGACCATTGTGGGTTCAAAAACATGCTAGGTCCTATCATATTTCTAATATATTTTTAAAAAGCCTTTCATATGAGTGTTATTGGGTTAATAATATTATGAATAGTGTTACAATCCTTATTGTACTGTATGCAACTCACCTGTGTTTTAGTCAGCTTTACCCAGCTTTTCTTTCTACTTGAGAGGTAGAATGATGTGTTCTCTGGATCCAAGTCTTGGCAGGAAAGCTGTTTTTTTACAAGTAGGCAGAGAAGCTCCTCCATACCAACAAACAGGAGAAAACATAGATAGGGATGTTAATCCAAGGAATCCCGGGAGACGTAATCAGTTAACCAAGTGTCAATACAGGTTGTACAGGAATTTAATGGATCTTGGGTACATTTTATAGAGCAAGAAATTGAAATAAGTCTTAAGGTTTTCACTGAGCAAGTTAATCATCTAGCTTTTTAAGAATGGTAGCTACAGGAGCTGAGAAAATGTGTACTAGCTGATGCTGATATTCTGATTTTGTTGAGTTGGACAACTAGAATTAATCCAAAATTACAATTAATATCTCTATTGGGAGACTTGTCATTAGATTATTATTAGATTGTTATTAGCATACGTGTTGAGAACAGCAGCAGATGTAAAAGAAATCCAGTGTCCCAAAAGTATAAGTGCAGTTTTAAGCTTTAATGCCTAAACTCTAATAGTTAATAACCTAAAGACATCAGCAAATAAGAAAGATAATTCCTTTGATAAAAAGGGATTTTTATCTTTTAATAGGCTTTTCTTTTTATTTTTTTTGGGGGGGAAATCTATAAGAAGCTTGCCAATACTGAAGTAACCTGAGAAAGATGCAGATTATTGTTGTTCAATTGTGTCTGACTCTTCCTGACCCCATTTGAGGTTTTCTTGGCAAAGACAGTGGGATGGTTTGCCATTTCCTTCTCCAGCTCATTTTATAGATGAAGAAACTGAGGCAAACAGAGTGAAGTGACTTACCCAGGGTCACACAGCTAGTTAAGTGTCTGAGGCCAGATTTGAACTCAGGAAGATGAATCCTCCTCACTCAAGGCCTGGCACTCTGTTCACAGCAGCACCTAGATAGCTTAAATCCCTGGGCAGAGGAGATTTTGGAGAAGGCCCCCAAATGAGTCTGGAATTGTTTTCATAGGTAAGGTATGATGGAAAGAATTGCATAGAATGACAACCTTAAGGTAAAGCAGATAGCCTTGAGGCCAAATTGTCTGGAAGTTGAATAAAGCCAAGTTATAAGTAGAGAAAATCTGTCTGTGGTCAGTGAGCATCTCCTTGTAAAACACTGAATGATCAAATGAGTCCTTTTTTTAAAAAAAATCCTTCTCTCAAAGTAATCACAAGAATTCTAAGCAGCATACTATACCCTGGGGAAAAAAACCTGGTGGAAATGATGCTCGGGACAGTAAATTGGAAAACAGGTTGGAAAATGTTCTCCCTCTGACCTTGATGCACTGCACCTTAGTTCACCCCTGGTTTTCTTGTCTATAAGATGGGAGGGTTATAGAATATGCATCAGCGCCAAGAGGTTTGTTGACTATTCAGGTGGATGCACCCTGAGGAA
Source organism: Vombatus ursinus (assembly GCF_900497805.2). Classification (NCBI taxonomy): domain Eukaryota; kingdom Metazoa; phylum Chordata; class Mammalia; order Diprotodontia; family Vombatidae; genus Vombatus; species Vombatus ursinus. The sequence continues at coordinate 4,291,597 of NW_020949548.1, read as the reverse complement.
CGTTTATAAAGGCACTAGCAATCCTTCCCTCTAGTGGGGAGGCCTTCTGGAAATCTCTGAAAAAAATTCCATTGGGATTGCAGGGAGCACTTTTACATTTCAAATACTCTACTTTATAAGGATGCCAGATAGTAGCTTTCCTTCACTAAGGAGTAAAAGTCGGGGTTTTAAAATCTGATTTGTTTCTTCTAAAAATTAAATAGAACATGTATTATGCAGAGAGTTTGTTATGCAGAAATTCTTAGTGTGAACTCTCTGGGAAAAGAATAAAAAAAAAACTTCAACATTTAGTTTAGTAGTAATAAAGGGAATATGTCAAAATGGATAGGGAATCAGTCTTGAAGGCAGAAAGACTTCTGTTGAAGTTTCTTTTTTTTTTCTCTGACACATGTTGAGTATATGAACTGGACAAGTCTTTTAACCCCTTAGTGCTCAAGGCAACTCCCTTACCCTGTAAATTTCAGGGAAGTTCCTGATGCCTTGCATTAGTAGAGAAAGTTTCCTTTACTAGGAGCTCCCTGTATCAGTAAAATCATAGGTCCTATCCCTATTCTAATAGTGTGTGCATATTATATGCATCCCTTATATGATATATATAAAACACATATGTGTATATGCACATATACATGTATATGTCTCTGTATATATGCATGGTGTTGACCTTAGCGTCTCAAAAGCTATATAATTTCAATTCAAAGTCATGTCAACTCATTCTTTATTAAAAAAAATTAATAAAAGCTTTGAGTATGGTTGTAGCAATGGATTATCTTTCCTTTCATTGGACAAACCTGTCAATGTACAGTTTGTCATCAACAGACTGACTACTTGATGAATTATTTGACATGGTACCTCTTTAAACAAATAGAAATACAAAATAACACTCAATTTCATGGAAACAGAGGTAGAATGGTGAAAAGGGAGTCACAGGTTGCTAAGAAACAATTTTTAGACCATCTAAAATTTTAAAAACATGAAGATTTCAGTAGTCTTAACTGGAAATCCTTGTCGATAACCAAGGAGTCAGTATATACATACATACATACATATATATATATATGTGTGTGTGCGTGTGTATGTATATATGTATACATACACACACATATATGCATGTACACGTGTATGTACATATACATGTATGTGTATGTGTATGGGCATATATACGTGTGTGTAAATATATACATGCGTGTATATGTGTATGTAAACATGTGCGTATATATGCATAATCTTAGAGGCATCTCTTTCAAGAATAAGGAGGTGATCCTCCCTTTCCTTATCACTCCTCTAGAGTAGCTCTTTCAGTTTGGGGCACCCATCTAAGAAGGATAATAATAAATTTGAGAATTCCAAAGGATGGCCCCCAGAAGGGCCTTGAGTCTGTGCCATATGAAGGAACCATTGAAGGAAATAGGACTATTTATTCTGGAAAACAGGAAGGGGACATGATAGCTATCTTCAAGTACGTTAAGCTATATAATGTAGAATAAAGATTTGGCTTGTTCTTTTTATCCCCAGAGGGTCGTAACAGGAACACTAAATGGAAGTTGCAGGAAGTCCATTTTGGCCCAATATCTGGGAAAATGTCCTGCAAATTAGAACTGTCATTATGTTGAATAGGCTGTTTCAAGAGATGCTGATCTTCCGTATATTAAAGGTCTCCATGCAGAGACTCGATGACAGCTTGGTGAGTGTATGGCAGTTGTGATTTCTTGGGTGGATGGGGAGGATGAGAGGGTTGCTGATGTCTCTTCCAACTTGAAAATTCTGCAATACTATGATACCATTAGAAGAAATTAACTAAATCAGCCTTCACCTATTTACTGTGAATGGTCAACCAAAGATAAAACAAGAAGGATATAATAGTAGAGAGCTGTATGGCCTAAAAAGAAAGTGAGAGCAAGTGATTAAAAAGAATCAACACCATTGCAGTACAAACCATGACAAGAGCATGAGAAAGTTTATGTCACATTGGGTGAACCCTTCTGCCAAGCAGACAGTTCAGGCACAGCCTGCAGTGCTTCTGAGTGCTACCAAATCAAATTAAAATCTAACTGAGAAATATTTAACAGAATAAAAAATACAATCTAACATAGATGATGTTAATATGTCATTTTCTAAATCAATATGTGGCCCACAGGGATTTTTATGTGCAGTTTCTATTTGATTTTGACACTACTTTAAGAGGTTTTAGGGAAGGATCAGAAGAATCATACATCATGGGTTGTAACACACATTGATGGAGGATGCATACCTAAAAGATGAGAAGAGAGATTTATAAAAATGCAGCAGTTAGAGATTGGAGGCACAATATAGAGTTAGACCATGAATCTTTCCCCAGGGTTAGGGCTTGGACTAAAGTTCCCTATGGGGAAGCCTATGTCTTTTCTATTTTTCTTAAAATTTCCTATAGTTTTAGAGGGTTCTCTCCACAGTAGGCACTTGAAAAATGTTGACTGATAGCCCAGTCATTTGATAGTGATATTTTTAAAGGATGGCCAGATGGAGTGAGGTGGAATGAAAGCATTTCTGTTCTTTTTTCTTTACTGAGGGGTTGACCTTAGCAAGTGATCAGTTTCTAACCCAAACCTTCCTATTTGATCTATTTGTGTTTTGATAAAAACAGAAAGAGGAAACAGACCCATACAATATCAAACCACACATTTCAGCAAAATCAAATCAAACAAAGAACAAAACAGAATATGGTTACTCTGCATTCTGTGCCATCTATTTAAAATCTCTTTTGCTTTTGGCTTCGCTTTCTTTAAAAAAAAAAAAAGTTACAGTCAACATATCTGTTGTTCTTCTGTTTCAGCTGACCTTCTTTCATCTAAAGCTGTCTGCATTTCCAAACTTTATAAAAAGGACTTAGCAACCTTGTAACTTGATAAGTTTTAAACACTAACAGCAAGAGGAGTAGGAAAGTGATGAAATGCACATTAAAATCTGTAGCCACAATGAAATTGTAAGGCCTCCTAAAGGTCTCCTAAAGGAGACCATTCTTTTGTTTATTTATTTGCTTTGTTCTTCCTCTCATTTGTGCTATTGGTGAAGGGAAAACCTTGTCTAGGATTGATCCCAAAGACATCTCATAGGAAAAACAAAAACAAAAACAGTTACCTAAGTGACAAAGTGGGTTGGATGCTGGTCTTGGAGAGAGAAAGACATGAGCTTAAATAGAACCTCATATACTCACTAGCTGTCTAACCCTATGTAAGTTATTTAACCTCCAGCTTCAGTTTATACATCCATCTACCTCCCAGGTTATTGTGAGGATCAAGTTATATAACATGTAAAATGCTTTTTAAACCTTCAAGTGCTAAATCAATAGTAATTCTTTTCTAGTAGTAGTAATAGTAGTAGGTAGTGGTAGTGGTAGTTGTAGTAGTAGTAGTAGAAATTGTAGTAGCAGCAGCAGTAGTATCAGTAAAAGTAGTAGTAGCACTAGTAGTAGTGGTGGTAGTAGTAACAATGGTAGTAGTAGAAATAGAAGTAATAGTAGTAGTAGTACTAGTGGTTGTAGTAGTAATTGTTATGATGGTGGTAATAGCAGCAGTGGGAGGAGTAGAAGTAGAAATAGTGGTAGTGATAGTAGTAGTAGTGGTGGTGGTGGTGGTGGTGGTGGTGGTGGTGGTGGTGGTGGTGGTAGTGGTGGTGTGGTAGGTGGTGTGGTAGCAGCAGTAGCAGTAGTAATAATAGTAGAAGTAGCAGTAGTAGTAGTAGGTGTTGTTGTTGTTATGTTAGTAATTATAGTATTTGGAGCTGGAATGGACCTTAGAGGCCATGATTCCAAACTCTTCATTTTGAAGTGAAGAAAATGAGACAGAGAAGGAAATGACTTACCTAAGGTCACATGGCCATTGAATAACAAAATGAGGATTTGCACACAGCTCTGTTGATTCCAGATCTCACACACTTGCCACACTTTGCGCTGTACCATGCTGCCTTTCCCCAACAAACACTGAATTGGCTATGCTTCCTTGGAAAGAGCATCATGTACTAGAAAAGGCACTGGGCAAAAAGTGAGTGGAATTGGGTTCAGATACCTTATTCTTTTAAGTCCCTTCATTTCTCTGTCTGTTTCCACATTTGGAAAAGTATATGAAAAAGCACCAAAAACTTCTATCTAGTTAAGTCAAACAAATCTCATAAAGAGAAATACTTCAGAAGGATGATAATAGAAGCTTATTTTGTATAACCCTATACTTATATATCTGCTCTGTTCACATTATTTCATTTGATTGACCCCTTAAATTTGTGAAATTGGTTATGCAAATATGATTGTCCCCATTACACAGATGAGGTAACCGAGGCTCAAAGAGCTAATAAAAAATCTCTACTAAAGTTATACTGCTAGAGAGCCGAGACATAAGCCTGAAATGGTCATCAATCTCCTGACATCTCATGTTCAGTTGCTAGGCTTTACAAGGTCTATGCTTTATCACCTTGGAAGTCTAATTTGTTCCTCTAAAAGAGGAAGCTTGTCTATAATAGCAAGCAATCTTTTATGGAGAAGTACCCTTTCATAAACGATACACAGTTCCCATTGCCACAGGGTGGAATTTCTAGTACAGGCATCTGCTGGTATCAATTTTATTTCCTTTTACCATATTTTCCCTTAGCCCTACCTGTTAGCCTGGTAACAGGTTCCTGTTGATTGCTCGAGATATAAAGAATGTAAAACTATATTTATCTGTCCTCACTATTTATATTGGGCTTGGCACTTTTTATGGGTTTTATAATCTGGTATAACTAGAGCCTTATCTCATTTTAATGGCTTACCCCTTTATTCATTCATTCATTTTTTGTTAATTTTCCAGAAGTCTTTATCCTTGAGATATACTCTTGGATCCTGATTTCATAATCTTTGTTCTTTCAAGTTTCTTAGTTGGAAATGAGAAAGTACTTTCTAACCCTCTCTCATGTTCAGGTCTTAGTTATTTTTCTCTATCAGGAGAGATCACTCTTTCCTTGATTTGTCAGAAGAACCCTCAGTCACCCTCCTGTGATTTGGGAGCCATTTTGATCTCATTTTCATGGTTGATTTTAGTTTCACATTTCTTTCCAATGGCCAGTACCGGCCACTTGGTGATATATTCCTTACCATGCAATCTCATGAGCCTAATGAAGAGGAAATTAAAAATGACCCCCACTCTTGTAAGGTCCCCTTTTGCTTCAGCAGCACTTGTAGTAGAGGTTGAGGGGAATAAGGATTCCAATTCCAAATGGGAGAACTGAACCATAACACTTCTAATATTTTCATAAATGAAAGCAAATGAAAAAGGAATATTGGAACTAAGTGAAAACATGGTTTAACATGTCTCTGACTGATAGAATTTTTAAAAATGGCTGAGTAGATTTTATCATGGTCCAAACATAACAGGAAACATAATTTCATAAAATACTTGTTCAGCATTTTACAATGTTATTGATAACCATTTGGGGGAAAAAAAGACTACTATTAGTGGCAGGGTAGATAGAGTTTCAGACCTGAAATGAGGAAGTCCTTAGTTCAAATTTGGCCTCTGATCTTTACTAGCTCTGCGACTCTGAGGAAGTAACTTAATCTCTATTTGCTTCAGTTTCCCTCATCTGTAAAATGGAAGTAATAAAAATACCTACCTCTGAGGGGTGTTGTGAGGATCGAATGAGATAATAACTGTAAAGCAATTAGCACAATGCCTGGCACGTAGTAGACTCTAAATAAATGTTAGCTATCACCATCATCATCTTCTTCATCATCATCATCACCATCACCATCATCATCATCATCATCATCATCATTAAAATAATTGCAATCTATGAGCCTACATCTGTTGCAGAGGATAAGGAGGTGGATGAATTATTGGTAGAACTAGTTTAGACCCCTGACCCAAATCACATCAACCCAAACTCTTTATCAGATGGTATGTGTGTGTCTACATATGGAAAAGGACATGTTGGCAGATAGTTATTTCATTTTGCGGTTGTTTGGATATCTGATCCAATAATCTTACCCACCTACCTTAATAGAATTCAGTTTAGATAGTTACATAGCTAAAAACTTCGGTTGGGGAAATTCTTTGACTATTTGTCTCCTTCTTTTCTGTCTCTTTCTTTCTTCTCCCTTTAGCAGAGGGAGTTTCCTCAACATGATTTCTGATACCAATTAAATTTAAAATCAGATATATGTACATGTATGCATATTCGTGTGTATAATGTGATTCTTACCATATACATGCTTTATGCACCCATTAAAATATGTAAGCCTTTGAAGTATATCTATAATCTTTGTGCCAGGGTGGGAAGGCAAGGCATGTTTTATTTTATTTTTAAATGTATACATACATGCATTTATACATATATGTGTATTTTTATATAAATATATACATATATTCCATAGAAATCTCAAACCTATATACCATGAATACTTTCATTAATAAAAAATTCACATATTTTTCATTTCATTAATATTCATATATTTTCATTTCACTAATATTCATATATTTTCATTTCATTAATAAAAAATTCATATATAGCGGCTACCAAATACCATTATAAAAGTTGAAATTCGTTATATTTTGATGAGATATGATTGCTTGCCTATTGGGGAATCTTTCTTAAATCAGCTGCCTTTATATAGTTATGCCATTGATTTGTTAGAGCAAAAACCAAGATCAATACCAAATTTGAAGACAGGATAAAAGTGAGAAAATATGGCACGCAATTTTGTCCTCCAATCCCAGTGGATGCGGGACTTCCTTCTCTGTTTGTTCTAATTGCTATGATGAAGGCATCAGGACTGGGCAACTTAAGAAAATGCTACAGTGTAGCAGCAGTTCAAATACACTTGTTCTTGATTATTCACTGTTGTTCTGCTTGATCTATGTATTGACATTTTTAGAAATCTTTGTCCTAGGGATGTATAGACATATCACTCATGTCTAATTAAATATGGTGCCTGAGGTCATTCCTATTAAAAAAAAAAAATCTGGGCAGCTACTCCATAATTAAATATATAATTCTTATTAATAGTCTTGTTTCTTTAAGAAAATAACGTGAGACTTTGCATCAATATGTCTTAGTGCCTTTTGCCTGAATAAATAAATAACTCATCATGACTCATACAATGGCCTGGATGTATGTCAGGAAAATATGTTTGTTTGAATCAAGTAAATGAAATCATTTACTTCACTAAATACATAATAATGTCATATTATTAGTTACTGTGGTTTTAGAGGCTTGCCAAAGTCCAGTCTTAGCCCTCACTTGTATTAAGTCTTCCATTGGCATGTCCAGTTACTCTAAAACATTCATAACAATTTAGAAAGAGAAAATTCAATCCACTTAACACAGGCACTAGAAACAGAAAGCCCAGACCTATTATCATTATACTCCAGATGACTGTCTTCCTTCTAAGCCAAGAACCAGAAATAAGCTTATTGGTTTTGTCAAGGCTATAAGGTTATATAAGACTATATAGCAAACACCATTGGTGATTACAAGGTCATAAGGTTATATGAGGCTATAAGAAAAAAACCATTTACGTTCACCACCCACTTTCCCCCCCCAAATAGAATGAAACAAAGTGAAAGGGGAGTTGGAAAGAGAAGTAATGCAGAAAACATAAAACATAATATTTTGCCCCCTGTCTCTACATTAAATTTTTTATTGACGACCAGATTCACAACATGTATTTTAAGCCTTATACAGAATATTTTTAGTACATATCTACACTATTTACTAAAGTCCTATGCTGTCATTTTGTCTTGAAATGTAGGTGACCCTGAGATCTTGAGGGTGACATCATAAGGGAGCAAACTTTCTCCTCAAGTTCTGTTGGTCAGGAAAGACTATCAGAGTGGGGCTGGTGATAGACTTTATTTCTGTCAACTCAAAACCTACCACCTAAATTCTTCCAGGCCCAACATCAAGCAGTGTCATAATGGATGATTGCCAAACGTAGAATCAGGAAGCCCTCGATTCAAATCCTGCACTCAACATTTACATCCTGTATGAGTATAGTCAGGTTGTTTTTCCTTTTTAAGCCTCAGTTTCCTTATTTCAGAGATTGTAGTTCCTATAGTACTTACCTCATAGGATTATTATGAGTATTATATAAGACAATCTATAGCTCAGGTATGTTTTACAGTGGATAAAGTTTTGGAGCTGGAGTCAGAAAGATCTGAATTAGAATTCTTCTTCAGATACTTACTAGCTATTTGACCTTAGACAAGTAACTTACATTCCTTCAGGCTCAGTTTCCTCATTTGCAAAATGAGAACAATCTCATGAAGTTAATGTGAGAATCAATAAAAATAGTAATATAGATAATATCAAATTCTTAGTGGAGGTTTAAGCTGTTAAAACTTAAAACTCCACTAAGAATTTTGGGGTATCCTGGATGTGTAAATTGTTTACAAACCTTAAAGAGGCCATGTAAATGCCATTATTATAATCATCATCACCATCATCATCTTTGTAAAACTTTACAAACATTAAAGACCTGTCTGAATTTTGGGGCTACAAAACAACTCTCCAGTTTGGGAGTTATTTCCATGGCAACCTATTGTTTCTGTCTGATACAGTCAGGGATGTGCTGTAAAAAGACCTTGAGCAGTGTAATTGCTATCTTAATGGTCAAATGTCATTGAGCGGAATCAATGTAGTAAAGCTCCATTTAAGTAGAACTCAAGGAACTGGAGACCTCTATTAACTGAAACTTTGTGTGTTTGTGTGTGTGTATGTTTAAGTGTGTGTGTTGTATGTGTGTTATGTATGTGTATGTGCACGCAAGAATATGCAGTATAAGTTTAGGGAAAAAATGGGAGTAATAAAACACGACAAACCGATGTGTTAGGGAAATCAGCATTATATACTGGGATTACTTTACAATTCACCCAGTACTCTGTGGCTTTTATAATTTCCCCAACCGTTATGGATAATCAGTATTTTGTATTAATTGACTAATTCTTTTACATTGATGAAACTTTTTCTAGTTCTACCATTAACTCCTTTAAACTTTGGTTTCCAACAGACAAAGCCAGAAAAATTTCCCTTGAGGTTATAAATAGTATGGTAGGAAGTATCTCTTTTGTAGACAAATGGGGATAGAGGATATTTCCATTCTCCTCAGTATCATCATTTTCTTCTATAAATGTTCATTTCCATTGAAACCAAATCTTTCATATATGTATTTTTGTTTGTTTGATTCCCCACCCCCCCATTTTCATTTTACATTCAGAGAACACACAGATATTGTGTGGCAAATCCTGGAGAAAATGACAACATGTTCTTCATTAAGGGGTGACAATTCAGTTTATGATTGCTCAGTATATAACCTTGAGGCAACTGGTTTGAAACTAATGGTTGAAATCATCTTCAATTGAATGTATTGTGTTGATTTGTTTAGTTCTGCTTTGAAACTAATGGTTGGAATCATCTTCAATTGAGTGTTATTGTGTTGATTTGTTTAGTTCTGCTTTTCTGTTCTCGCTTTCCTGGAGCTATCCCATCCCTATGCCTGTACCTTTCTGAACAATAATGTCTTTTGAAAAAAATTCCATGGTCTTTGTACAACCATTGGGTGATTTATTGCACTATTAGGCTGTTAGGATGACAGTATTTTCTGTGAAGTTTTAATGTAATATATCATCAGAACAGCTGATCTTTCACATGGGGGCACTAGAGTAATGTGTCATCCTTGTGCAGTGACTTGATGAGATGTTTTAAAGATGGCACCTTGAAATCAAACCAAAGAGGATACAAGGGCAAGGACAGCTCAGCCACAAATGTTTCATCTGAAATTAAATTAAAGGTCCCTGGTTATTAGTGTTCAATCAAATCATGCAATGGTGCTGATATTTTAAAAAAGGGGATTTTTTATATTAAATCAAAACACACAGTAGAGATGTCTGTTAATTTGGATCTTTCCTCTGTTTTTAGAATGATGATGATGATGAAACAACATTCATTCATGTATGCATTCTGCAATACTAAAGGCCTCCTCTTTCTAACTTATGTTAGGCATTCTGGTGCATAAAAAATAATCATAGGAAGAATATAATCAGTCTTTGATTTCCAGATACACTATAATCTCTTCTGGAAAATAATGTAGGGAGTATCCTGAGAATTCTGTGGAATATGAATCATAAATTCACAAAATATCAGAGGCAAAAGGAAAGTTGAAGCATTACTTAGTTGAACCCATGCCTATAGGGGAAAAACGAAACAAAACAAAACAAAAAACTACCATGTAGTATCACCAAGCACTTGTCATAAAGCCAAGAATTTAAGATTCTCAAAAAAAATGACACATTCAATTTTCAGAAGTCTGTAATTTTTTAAAGAATCTTTTTGGTATACCCTGGTGAAATTTACCTCTCTATGACTTTTACCCCTGCCTCTCCAGCACAATATTGAAGGCTGAGACTAACAGATACATTCTCTCTACCCTACAATAACCCTTCCAAATAGAATAACTATGATTCTAAGAACAAAATGCAATCAGGTCCTGACCTGAAGGGCCTCATATGTAGTTAGGAATGTAAGACATGGAATTGTGAAAAGGTCGCATACCCAGGAGGCATAAGATCAGTACTGAATGAGTAGTAGAAGCAATAAGTGGCAGAAGATTTCAGAGGAGTGAAAAGCCACTGGAGAATGGAGCCCTTGGGGAAGGATTCAAGTGGATGTGCAGTATCACCTGGGCTTTGCAAAATATATGGGGTTCTGATAGGCAGAGGTAGGTAGAGGGCTTGGGGGACAGAAGTCAGGAGGACCTGAGTCCAAGTATGACCTCAGATACTTAACACTTACTAGCTGTGTAACCCTGGGCAAGTCACTTAACCCCATTGCCTAGCACCCCCCCCCCCAAAAAAGTACAGAAGTGAGAAATTACAAGAGATATTTTGGAGAATAACGAGAATACTTTGGGTAGACTAGAGGATACCTGTGGAAATGTGACTGGAAAAGAAGACGTTGGACCTTAGAAGCTTTGAACTTCAAGTTAAGGAATTGGGATTTTTTTTATACAAATAAATAAATAAAAAACAATAAAAGGTGACCAGAGAGATGTCACTCACAAGCCTCTGTGTCCTGACAGACTTGTCACGACTGTGATCATGCTCAGTCAACCTTGATTGCTAAGTAAGCCTGACTATCACGTTTCCTTCATGACTATGTGATACTTTTGAGTCTTGCACTTGGAGGGGGTGCCACCAGTGTGGATGGGGCTGAAGTTTATTTCAAATGAATGATCTCAGAAAATCTGATTTTGTGTTGTAAAGAAAATAGTGCACTAAGGGTTAGAAAATCTGACTTCAGTTGCTTGCCCTGCTGCTTCTGACTGTTAGATCTTGGTCAAGTAATTTGGCAATACTGTTTCCCATATATCCCATCTTTAAAATCAGGAAGGTAATTTAGATGAGCTCATAGTTGTTTTCTGTTCTGATATTCTGTAATTTGATTCAAAAAGGACTAAACAAGAAGTCTCCCTAGCATAGATATTTGGGGTGTTTTAAGGCTTTGGCAGACTTGGAAATAAATTAATCCATAAGCATTTCAATGTTGCTCCCTGGAATGCTGATTCCTTGTGGGAAACCTTAGAAATTTTCTCTAAGCAGTTTTCCCCTTAAGGCAGCAACACACTCTTACTCCCAGACTTTAGCGTAGAAGGCAGATGGCATGCTGTAGTGGATAAAGTGCTCAGCTTGGAGTGAGGAAATCCTGAATTCAAATTTTGTCTCAGACACTGACTGGCTGTCTGCCCATAGGCAAGTCACTGTTCTCTGACTGTCATATTCCTTATCTGGAAAATGAAGATATTTACTTCTGTGTTATCTGATGGCAGGAGTATTTTAAATTTTAAATGAGAATGCACACACACACACACACACACCTGATTTTACAAACTTTAATATGCTATATGAATATCCATTACTATGATTTGAGGGAACTGAAGGAGTTGAATTGAACCATGGAATGATTTTGGTGGGGAAAAGGAAATGAAGATCTCCCTTTCTTCCTTCCTTCTCTTAATTACTTATTTTACAAATTTACATTAATACTAAGAAAAAAAGATGGAGATGAATTAATTACCCTTGAGTACCATATCTCTCTTGACAAGTTGAGGCTGTCTAAATACAGATTGACTTTAATAATAGTCTGATCTATGCTATGTCTGTTTATTTGTGTGCTTCTGTCTTACAAGATTATTAGCTACATTCTTCAAAGTTACATTCATGCTATTGAAAAAGCTACATTCAAAGCTATATCAGCTACATTCGTGCCTTGGTCATCTTCCCATACCCCATGAGGTCTGACAGAGTATCTTGTCTGTGGTAAGTGTTCAATAAATGTTCAAAATCTATTCTGAAATCATAAACCCAACTAAGGCTCTTCAAAAATACCAGAAACCTCATGTGCCTCTCTGTTTCCCCCTATCCCCCACAACTATACAGTTAATATTCATAGGAAGGAAAAAATGAGAATATTCATTCATTAGAATGAGATTTAAGCTTCCTTTATCAATCGCATGCTTGTACTTATTGGTTGACATTTTCCTAACTTTATTGGTCAAGAATACCTGCCATCAGAAATAATGTATCCAAAAACACTTTGAAGAGTATAAAGTACTGTCCAGTGAAAACTGGGACTAGTATTTCATTCTTATTGTTTATTGATGGGTATGTACTGCATAAAAATATAAATGCCCTTCTTACATTACAAAACAGTGAGCCCTTAGTTCACATGTATGCATATTTTTGTGTCTTTGTATATGTATACATACACAGAAGTGTTTGTGTGTATTTAGGTATATATAGTTCTATAACAAGATGCATTTTTATTATTTCCAATTAAACTAAAAATAGACTCCTAATTAACCGTTGCAGGGTATATAGGTTGCTCAGTGGATAGAACACTGAGCCTGGAGTTGGGAGGACCTGAATTCACATCCAGAGTGAGACATTTACTAGGTGTGTAACCCTAACAAGTCTCTTGACCCTGTTTGCTTCAGTTTCCTCATCTATAAAGTGAGCTGTAGAAGGAAATGGCAAACCACTCCAGTATCTTTGCCAAAAAAAAAACCAAAAAAAACCAAAAAAAAAAGCAAATGGGGTAACAAAAGGTTAGACATGACAGAAACAACTGAATGACAGCAGTTCAAATTATACATATTATTTTTCTAATACAATTATTCACTCATATTTTCTCTTTTCCAATGACACATGTACATATCTATATTCATGGAGTAAAATGTCATGTTTGTACTGAAATTTGTGATGTCTAACATGGTGTACTGCAGTTGACCTTCATGCTATTAATATTTTAGGTGATATTGCTTTATAAACCAATGAAAAAAGGATAGCATCATAGATTTATGTTTGGAAGAGATCTTAGGGGTCACCCAGCCTGTTTCATTATACAGATGAGGAGAGTGAGCCCCAAAAAGGTTAAGTGCTTTGTTCAGGGTCATCTAGCTAGTAATTATTTGAGACAGTATTTTCACCCAGCTTTTCCTGCCTCTAAACTCCACATTTTCTCTAATATGTTGTATTACCTTTACTCTTCCCTATATATTTAAGAAGATAAGCTTGAAAAGGAACAATGTCTTTTCAGTGATACAATGGGCACTTCCATTGCCTCTGGGACATTTTTGTAGTTATTGATCACATGGGGAAGAAGAAATCAGTTAACACAAAGTTTTATCAAGGACTGTTGTGAAAGAAGCAAAACATAGTGGTTTTCTGAAAGAAGAATTGCCATCTGGAAATTTGGAATCTGAGGTTCAGGAAGCAAAAAAAAAGGATGCAAGGGGAGTGCAAGGTGAGGAACCCAGGTGCTATAGGTTGCTGGAAGTGATTATGTCACAAATCAAGTAAATTTATCTAATAATAAAGTCATGCAACCACAAGTCATAGGGGCATCATGTGAAGAAAAGTGTCATCGCTTTTATAACACTGGTTCGTGCATATTTCTGTATGAGAAAGACTGGAAAGCAATTTGGATCCTTCGAAAATGTTTAAGGCAGATCACTTTCCCTATAGGAGACATTTTGAAAAGTTTTTTCATTGCTCTGATGTCATTGTAGGGCACCATACTAGGTCAGAAGTTGGTTGATTGACATAACCTTTGGCTTCTCCAAGTTAGTTCCAGTCTTGTGAATGATATACCTTATGTCCTATTCAACTGTACTGTTCTGATGTTGGCTTTGATTGTATTCCCCAGGCTTATAGGTATGCCCTTTATGTTAGCCTTGGGACTCTTGTTCTAAATGTGACTTCCTTTTATCCCCTCCTGTCAATGGTCAAGGTCACCAGGTATAAAGGAAATGGAGTGCTTCAAAAATGCACTTAAGAAGTTTAATTTTTGTTTTCATTTAATTCAGAGTAATTATGAGAACAGATAGTCCCTATTCCAACAATCCTACTCAAAGCTCTTAAAATTACCTTACATTCTTTCCTAAGATGCACATATACAAAATTGGCTCTTCCCAATCTACCTTTCTACCAACCCATTCTCAAACTGTTGCCATGACAGTTGGATAAGGGAGGAGTAGAATGGAGAAAACTATTTAGCATGCATTTACATTAAGCTCTAAGATTTTTCTCTTTCTTTTTTAAATCTCTATATATTATTGGATTAGCATGGAGAAACTCCTAGTGTAGAAAAAAACATGTCTTCATAGTACACTTTGGCATCTTATCTTTAACATAGTCTTAGAATATTTCCTAGGGCACTAAGAAACTGAGTGAATTGGTTATGGTTACAAGCTAGTATGTGTCACTGGTAACACTTGAACCCAGGACTTCTGTCCACCATCCCTTGCTGTCTTCAGGTTATTACTGCACATTTCAAAGTTAACTCCTCTTTTTTTTTTCCCCCTCCTCTCTGTTCTAGTTCTCAGGTAAACAGTTGCCAATCCTTAGAGTGTTGCTCCATCCACACCAATCAAAGACTGGCCAGGGATCTGTAGAACAGACTTCACAGCTTCTCTTTGGTCACCAGGTGTAGAATCAGGCTTGAAGTCCTTGGACCTGAGCTCATCCTTGCCCAGGCTTACCTCCCTGGTTTAATGCCCTTTCACTTGTAATGTGACACTGCACATGTTTTACATTCAAGTAAAAGTATGTGACCGCAAGTTACCTTGGACAGAGATTTCTTTGTTCCACAATTCCTCCTTCTCATGTGCATGAAGGCTAGTTTCAGAATTTAAAAAGTCAGAAATATTGAATTAGGTCATGCCTTAGGCTCTATTCACCAAGCCGGCAACCAAGCAAGAAGCATTCTATTTGACTACAAAATCTTTCAGCTCAACATTAATTTTCTTGGACAATTGTAACAATCTAATGTCTTAATTTTACTTTCTATTTCATGTTTTTGCTTTTTGTTTTGGTTTATTTTGAACAAGTTCTGCTTCCTTTTTCCTAGAGAGGGAGTACAGGAGTGAAGGAGATAGTGAGTGTGTATTTCATAGACAGACTTTGCTTTCCCTCAGGGTTTCACAACTCAATTTCCTTTGTCCTAAAACCTTCTATATTATTCAGAGGAAATCACATCTGATTTCAATTTGAAGCCCAGTTCATAAGATTTCAGAAATCACAGTGAGAGGGGACATGTTTCTCAGAGATGGGAGCCTGAATCCATTGTGAGGATTCTCCAACAGCTATTGATATTAGATTCCTTGAAGTATACTTATCATGACACATTGGTAATGAAAAACCATACTACCAGATGAAAATTGTAAGAAAGTCACTGTCTCGAGATAGCAATGTGACATTAGAATCTACCTGGCATCAGATCAATAGGCCATGGGCAGAAACTAAGCAAATCCAGTTATAATGTTACAAATGGCCTCCACTAACTGGAATGTTGTCAGGTGCCATGGTCCTTCACCTTGATAAATAGGAATTCTCTATACCACTTAGAAGATTATGAAGTGATGGTTTATATTTCCCAACTTGACCTATTAATAGTGTCATCACCACATAGAGATTTATAACCTGCATTGAAAATGATAATATTTCAATAAGGAAAATGACTATGCAAACTGTGGGAATTTTCCAAGCTTGCTGAAGAAAACTCTGATAAGCTATGTTAAGTAAAGTATGTTTTCTACCTCCATGAAAGAACTCCACTGATGACTCATCATGGATTTTCCTCTTTGAGACTTCTACCATTGGTCCTAATTCTACCCTCTGGGCTAAGGAGAATAAATCTAATGTTTCTTCCATGTGATTCTCTTGTCCAACCCAAACAAAAGCAATGGTTTTGACAATATCACTGATGTGATCCCAAACCTCCAGTGGATCTCTGTTGCCTTTCAGAAGACACATAGATGTCTTAACCTGAAACTTTTAAGTTCTTCAAAAGGCTCTAGCCAATCTTATAAATTTATATAATATTATTTGCTTTCACTCCCTCTTATTTTAAGCCAAATTGAACAAGTAGCTGTTTTCCCCAACTTGACCGTTCTATCCCTCACCACCATGTATTCATTCCTATAAGCTGCATCCCATACTTAGAATGTATTCCTTCCTCCTTCAGGTCTCTCAAAGGACCATTATCTTTCTTTAACACTCAGCGTGGTTGCTATCTCTTTGATGCCTCCTACACTAATCCTCCTCCTAAGGGGTTGATGATGTTTAACTTAGAAATATTCCTGATTTTTTTTTTTTACCTTCCCCTTGACCTCTTCATTCTTTACTGTGTATTTCAAGTGTCTGTGTAAATTTTGGAGCTATTCAGAGGAGTCTAAACTCCTTGAGTTTAGGGACTGTTTTATTTATGTCTTGATATCCCTATCATGTAATAAATTGTCTTGCCAGTAATAGTAAGTAGGTTTGGAGAGAGGGGAATAAGCATTTGTATAGCACTTTACTACATGCCTGGCATTGTGCTAAGCATTTTGCAAACAGCATCCTGTTTGATCTTCAAAATAAGCCTATAGGGGAGGGGCAGCTAGGTGGCACAGTAGCTAGAGCACGGCCCTCAGGAGGACCTGAGTTCAAATATGGCCTCAGACCAAACACCTGACACTTACTAGCTGTGTGACCCTGGGCAAGTCACTTAACTCCAATTGCAAAAAAAAAAAAAAAAGAAATAACCCTTGGGGTAGGTGTTCTGTTGTTGTTATTGTCATTGCTGAGTCCATTCAGTTGTATCCAAGTCTCTGTAACCCCATTTGGGGTTTTCTTTGCAGGGATACTGGAGTGGTTTGCTATTTTCTTCTCTAGTTCATTTTATAGATGAGGAAACTGAAGCAAACAGGGTTAATGACTTGCCCAAGGTCACACAGCTACTAAGTACCTGAAGCCAGATTTGAACTCAGAAAGATGAGTCTTCCTCACTTCAGGCCACTATGCCACCTAACTGCCCACTCAGATCCTCTTATTATCCCCATTTTACAATTGAAAAAAACTGAATCAAACAGGTTAAATCATTTTCTCAGGATCACGCAGCTAGTAGGTCTTTGAGGCAAGATTTGAACTTAGGTCAGCCTGATTCCAGGTCCAGGACCTAACTACTTCCATTTCAGTGAATGGAATTGAGGATTGTCTACTAAGTTATAGAATAATTGGCATCTGCTTTGGGAAAAGGAATATTCAAATAAAAAAAGACGAAGTCAAAAAAAAAAAAGAAAAGAAAAGAAAGACCAAGGCTTTGAAAAGATAAAGTAGTAGAAATAATATTTACTATGCCAAAAAAAGAAAAATATAAAAAAAGCTACAGAAGTGCTTTATTCCTAGTTGTATTTGCAGACAGTTCTCATTAAGCCCCAGTAAGACTATCCCTAAATATCAAAATAATTACCTTAAATAAGGCATTCAAGTAAAACTATAACAGGTAATATAAAAAGCCAGCCTTTTGATAGGGCCAAGAAGACATTATCTCATTGAGCTATGGGTTATCTTTTTGTTAAATTGTGGGCTTGGCCTAAGCAAACTCTAGCTAACACCCTAGCATCACGTACATTTGCAAAGTTTGGGCCTGACCTTTATCACCTTGCAAGGCATATAGTCACAGCACAGCTAGCTTATCCAGCTTATAAGTGGTTGTGAAATGCAAGAACGTCCAAATAGGTGAGGAAGATCAATAATTTCCAGAAAATGACTTCATAACAGCTATGAATAAACCCCCAGGCATCTATTAAGCACTCTGCTATATATACATTATAGATGTAAAGACAAAAATAAAACTGAACCCGTGCTCAAGGACATTCAGTTGGGGATGACAACAATTCCATATAAAAACACATTCAAAATATAGACAAAGTGAGTAAAAGATTATTTTTGGTGGGGACATACCATCATCTGGGATGATTAAGAAAACCTTGATGTATCAGGTGGTATGTGAATTGAGACTTCAGGGTACTTGAGATTCTGAAAGGGAGAATTGAAGAGGCAGTATATTTTAGGAGTGGAGACAACTTGTCCAAATAGAAACAGATGGGAAATGAAGTGTTGTGTGTAATGAGCAGGAAGAAGGCTAGGATGACTGTGAAGTCATGTGAAGTCTACGAGGGAGAGAAATTTATAAGGTTGGAAAGGTTGGTTGAAGCCAGGTTGTGAAGGACTTTAAATGTCCAACAAGAGTTTTATTTGGTCCTAAAAGTAATTGGTAGGGAATGATTTAGGGAAAGAGCCATAGATTCAGAGCATAGGGCCAAGCTGGTCAATCCCACTCATTTAACAGCTGAAAAGAAATTTGATGTCTAGAGACATTCAGTGACATATATCTATGGTCACAGAATTAAGTGGGTAGGAATAAGTTGATTTTGTGAAAATATATACACTAAAATTTTTGTTATAAAAGATGGAGGTTGAGAAGGGAAGATGAAAGTGTTTTTTTCTATGTGGTCACAGCCACTCAAATATATACACTAAAATCCAGTATGTACCTTATCAAAATATTTGCTTCACCCCAAATTCGTTAAATGTCATCATCAAAGTCACCCTATTTCATGGAATGTTAATTCATATATCATATATTTAAATACACTCTCCACTGTCAAACTATCTTTAAAGACAAGTTTTTTTGAAGAATTAGTTATAGAAAAGTTGAGAGAGAGAGAGACAGGGAGGGAAGAAGGGGGAGAGACAGATCAGAAGAGAAAGAAGAAGAGAGAGAAAGGCAGAGGGAAGGGGAGAAGGAGGGAGAGCTGGAAAGAAAGAAAGATGGAAAAAGACAGAGATGAAGAAAAGGAGGGTCAGAGGTAGAGGATTCATGCATTAGGCTTGTCACTTTAGGTGCTCAGCAGATTCTCAGTAAATGTTTACTAAATAGAGCTTAGAGATAACCCTTTCACTATCAAACAGTAAGTGTTTAAGTCTCTAATATAGGGCAGACCCTAACCCTAAATGCAGTAGGGTACATGTATAAAGAATGAAATAGTACCTACTCACAATATGCTTAAATTCTAATTGAAGAGGTAGAAAATACATATAAAATATCCATCAAAAAAAGTACTTGTGTGTATATATGTATACATGAATACATATATAAATACATACATATGTGTATATACACATATATATATGTTGTTCAGTCTTTTCAGTCCTGTCTGATTCTTCATGACTCCATTTTGGAGTTTTCTTGACAAAGATAATGGAGTGGTTTATCATTTCCTTCACTTCATTTTATAGATGAGGAAACTGAGGCAAACAGGGTTAAGTGACTTGCCCAGTGTCACACAGCTAGTAAATATCTGAGGTCAGATTTGAGTCAGGTCTTCCTGATTCCAGGCACAGTGTTCTATCCACTGCACTACTTAGCTGCTATCTATCTATATCCATAGATCTATCACCCATCCATCATCTATATATCTATCTATCTATCCATCTATCTATCCATCTATGTCTATCTCTATCTCTCTATATATTTATATTTATCAATTATATATATGTATATATATATATATATATATATATATTTCTCCAAATATATTCAAAGTAGTTAAATACAAGAATACAAGTTAGTTTGGATTGGACAGCACTCGTAGCTGAGGGGATCAGGAAAAAGTTCTATACAAGTGAGCATGCCTGAGTGGCATCTTAAAAGAGGAATTGGATTGTCTGAGATTGGAGGGGTGGGGGGGCAGATTCACTCCAAACATGAGAGATGGCCAATGCAAAAGCACAGGGGCAGCAGATAGAGGAGGAAAATTTGGTTGGATTGCATAGTGTGTAGGAGGGAGAGTTATTTAATGAAACTGGGTGGGGCTTTAAAAGCTAAACAGAGGCCAATATCAAAGTTACCATTGAGGGAGAAATCTGCTTTTTAAGGTGGCTTTGTTGATTGCCTCACGTGAATAAAGTCCCTAATGTTGAGCATAGCCAGTGCTTATATCTTATACCTCTAGTTAACGCTATTTCAATGACTATAATCTCATACATATCAATAGTCTCTCTGTTAATGTAGCTCACCAGCCTATCATGCCTCCTCATACTGCATTTCATTCTCTGTTTGTCCGAGCCTCTATGAAGAATCCATCTAAAATGTTGGAGCCCTTCCTCTAGTGTTTTTTACCTTCCGTGGGTATCAGTGTGATATTTGGGCTGCCCATCTGTTATCTTTCACTCTCACTATGTAAGCTGCCCATCTCCTTTTATTAGCATGCATGACTTGATTGGTATCTCTTTTTCTACTTCTTACTCTTGATTCACCTTTGGAAGTATATCACTCAAGCCTATCATTGCCCATCTGTGGTGCTTTTCCCAAATATATGTATTATGTTTACTAGATGGACCCTTTCACTGCATAGCATCATCTGGTCATTGGTCATTTACATTCGTTTGTTTTTCCTATATAGATTGTTATGCTAATCTCTTTTGGATAGTCATGGATTTTAGTGCAGAAGCCTTTAATATTCCGGGACTTCATCCAGTTTTTCCAGTGTCATTCATGAAAAGGAATATGTAGAGAAGTTTGCAATATAATAAAAGATATCCAATATAATGTCCCACAAATTATTCCTCCTACTACTATTTGCTACTCCTTACTCCAGTCTACAGAGAAATCTTGAAGATGAGTTTTAGCTTTGATCCAAGGTGCTTCCCACTCACTCCAATTTATTATTTTAGAATTGGTTACATCAGAAAAAGTTTTCTTAATCTAAAAATAGTTAAGTTGCCTTTGCAGTTGGGCAGAAGCCTTGTCTTTTTTGCTCCCTTTCTTCTTTTCCTGGCCTTTACAATTCCAGAGAGAGAACTTGGAAGACACATGGATAGACCTCTGAGGCTCAGGGATTATTGACATCCTGGCTACTTCCTCAAAAGAGCAAAGCTGCCTGAGGTGAAAAACTAGAATATGTGTTAGTAGGAAGAGAGTAAAGAAAAATGCATGTTGGGGAGAAGTCGGTGAACTTGGTGGGAAGGGCAGATTCTGGTAGTTCCTTGGAATGAACGGCTGCAGAAAGACTGAGGGAAAATGACAAGCAACCACCCTAGATTCCCAGGAATAGCAAGACTGTCTTCGTTCATCCTAAATCTCATTGCTTTTTGTTTCTTAACATTATTGTCTGATTTTCGCCAAATTCTGATAAAAACACAAACATATGAAATCCTCAAATGGTGATACTAATCAATGTTGTAATGGTCTGTGCTGGTTCGTAAGAGAAAGAATATATTCCATTCCTATAACCCCATTAGACTCCCTAATTTTACAGGCAAAAATATAAAGGAACCTTTGGTCTATGAGAATCAAGGCAAAATTTGTATGACACTTCAGAGGAAACATATTTTGAACTGCTGAAAAAAAATTATATGCAAGTTCAAAAGATACAAATTTATCTCTTTCAAGTCAAATAAGTAATAAAATGACATAAATAAGAGACATTTTGGGGACCTGCTTTAATGAAAAGATAAATCAGCGTGGATTTACTAGTATTTGCATAACAAAAAAACCGATTCCCCCTTAAGAAGTTTAACTTTTAAAATTGCATGTCATTTTATCTGCATTCAGGTAAGTGCCAGCAACTTGCTGCTTTGTTTAAAATAATCTAACTAGATATTGCTATTTATATCTGTCTCTGTAGACATAGATATTTATGTATCTGTCTGTCTGTCTGTCTATCATTTTTCCCCAGATTATAGTACTAGGGTAGTACTGTAAAAAATGTTAGATTTCAAACTTATTAGTGTATAAGTGCCATCTATTGGCAAAAGAAGGTAACTGCAGAGTGACTCAGTGGGGTACAAGGTTCTAACTCCTAGTGGGGAAATAAAGAAACTTGGAACACCTTGGTTTGCCATTGAGTTAAGACAACATGAAATTCAAAGATCACAAATACTGTTTTATTTATTTGTTTTTAAGAAAACCTGTATTTCAAGTATGCTGGATGGAATTGAGCAAAAATTTGAGTTAGAAGAACCTGAAAATCATAGGATCATAGATCTAGCATTATAAGATAAGTTAGTTGTTATTTTGTCCAGCTCTCTCATTTTGCAGTAAAGACGGAAAAGAAAAAGGATTCCTATTTATAAAGACCTTTGAAATCCGTTTTATTGTTGGCTCATTTCAGTAATTGTGAATAGCTGTGGCAATTATTATTGTTGTTGTTATTATTATTACTAATGAGGTAACTAAGGCTCTGAGATTTTATTTAATTTTGCACGGCCACACAACCAATAAGTATCAGAAGCAGGATTTGAACCTGTATTGTTCTTACTTCATGTCTGGTACTCTATCCTGCATAGTAGTTGTCACTATTCATGGTAGACAGAAAGAAAAGAATTAGAAGAGGCATTGTGATGTAATTCTAATCTTAGCTCTGCTGCTACTTAGTTGTGCAGTTTTAGTCAATTCACTGAATTTCTTCTAAGTGCCTCATCTTCCTTATCTATAAAATAGAGGTAATGATAATTTGTAATTCGCACCGCCCCACAGAGACCACTTGTGAGGAAAGCATTTTTTAAACTGGAAAATGCCATTTATCTTATCTATCTTATTGTCACTTACAGCTCTTACTGTCATCAGTCTTCAGGAAGAAGCATTTCGGGAGGGGAAGTGTTGTGGAGCGATAACAGTACTGATTCAGGACACCTGAGTTTGAATCCCAACTCTGCCTCTAACTGGGTATACGACCTTGAGCAAGTCACCCGCCACCCTAAGGTCTTTAAATATCCTCATGTGTAAAATGAGGATGGTTGGTCAAGCTGATTTCTAGAATCTCTTCCAATTCTGCAATCTAGTCAAGAGTTTGGGTCAGAATTGTATTCTTTAAATCCAGCAGCAAATTAAATTCACTTTTGTTGCTTGCCTTTCTTGGCTGGGGCTGGTATGCTCAGATTCTTAGAACATCACACAATTCAGTAACCATGCCCTAGTATCCAATTCCTTTCTTAAATGTTCAAACCTTGGGAAGAAATGGAAATGCAGGCATCTGAAAAGGACAGTTTCAGTCAGATAACTATGTTTATCATCTGCTGGAACCCTCCACACTTAACATTTTAATAAGCTCCTGTCCCTGTCTTAGCCGGATATAGTGAGGCTAAGTGAGATAGCATATGTGAACCACTTTGCACTCCTGAAACTAAAGGATTTCTGTAAATGCAAGTTGTTTTTTTTTATTATTCTGAAGGTTTCTCTGCTGTTTCTCTCCTGCTGAAGCATAAGGATCATGCAGGTCTTTTACATTGCTTTCTTATTCTGTTTAAAGCTTTTGCCATTGACTCCAGATAGTATTCACAAGATGACAGGATCTAAAGTCATAGAGCAGAGCAGAGTTACAAAATCAATAGAACTCTCATCAGTCAGTCACCTAGCCCAAGATTCATTTCATGAATCAAACAGGATGCAAAGCCGTGGGCTTCTCTCTTTTCCCACAATTGTGTTTTTGTCTGGAAATATTGAAATAATCAGAGACTTAACGAATTGATCAGCTATTGGCAGGGCATTTCTTTTCTTTTATCTGTGGGATCCGTTCCATGAACTATTGAAACTCCTTTCAGAAATTCCCATATTCTGTTTTGGAACCAAGTCAAACTTCCATTCCCATTAGATTCCTTTAAACTTGTGACATCCCTACAGCCAGGTGGGTTTGAGTGTTTACCCTTGGCCCAGCATTGTGTGACTGACATTTCATGAGGCACCACACTTTTTTCTTTCACCAGAATTGGCTTTCTGTTATCTGCTAATGGATTTTTATTGCAATTCCCTCTGTTTTCAACAGCAGATTCACCACTGTTGTCCAGTTGAGTGTACAGCATGGGAGGAAACAGTTAGCATGTAGTAACCGCTGTATAAATGTTAGCTATCATCACCATCATCATTATTTTCACTTTTCTAAAGAAAATGTGGGACCTTTGTTACAACATATAAGGAAGCTTGGAATTCATTTTTAAATGTTCACCTTACAGGTCATCAAATCATAGATAATAGATCTTGGAATGAAGGTCAGACACTGAGTCCATCCCCCAAATCATAGAAATGAGGAAATTGGGTCTGAAGGAGGTAAAATGATTTGTTAAAATTGCAAAAGTAGTAGGTAGAGGAGGAAATTGGGGAGCTAGGTGGCACAGTGGATAGAGCTCTGGGCCTGGAGTCAGGAAGACTCCTTTTCCTGAGTTCAAATCCAGCCTCATATACTTAGTAGCTGTGTGACCCTGGGCAAGTCACTTAACCCTCTTTGCCTCAGTTTCCTCATCTGTATGGTGAGCTGGAGAAGGAAATGACAAACCATTCCAGTATCTTTGCCAACAAAATTTCAAATGGGATCACAAAGAGTCAGACACAACTGAAACAACTCCACAACAACAACAACAGAAGAGGAAAGGGACAATGCATTTAATGACTACTCTGTGCTAGGCATATGCTAAGCTTCATAATTATTATCTTATTCGATCATCACAACGCCCTGAGAGGTAGGTATTATTATTATTCCCATCTGAGGCAGGCAGAGGCTTAGTGACTTGCCCAGGAACACACAACTGATAAGTGTCTGAGACTAAATTTGAACTCAGGTCTTCCTGCCTCCAGAACCAGTGCTCTTCCTACTGTCTTATCTAGCTGCTTAGAACTGAGATTTGAACTCATTTCCATTATTTCTATATTTCTATATTAATTTCTATATTTCTCTCTATATATTATTTCTATATTTCTATATTCAATGATCTTTCGGCCAGACTTTGCAAACTTGATACTGAACTAGATGATCTTGATAGGGAACTAACCCCTACTTTTATCTGCCTCTTATTTCTAACTCATCTTTTCCTCCCCATTATGAACCCCCAAGTCTGGTACTTCATTCAAGTGTTCCATTGTTCCCTCACCTTCTCCCCTGAGACAGACCACCACATAACCCAGCCAGGACTGCCAGGCTGAGGTGCTTCCATTGGGGACATTGCCCTCCTATCCTCCTACCTTCCCTCCTTCACACAAGCTCCCTGACATCTCTCAGAGCTTGGATGAGAAGGAAATCAACAACTCTCTTTCTTCCCATGGTCAAGAG
Organism: Vombatus ursinus; assembly: GCF_900497805.2. Taxonomy (NCBI): domain Eukaryota; kingdom Metazoa; phylum Chordata; class Mammalia; order Diprotodontia; family Vombatidae; genus Vombatus; species Vombatus ursinus. Next base: position 4,266,174 of record NW_020949548.1, on the reverse strand, counting down.
GAACACTAGGCTTTATTCTTTTCTCTGCTATTGCTTCCTGAGCTCCTCCAGGACTTAGCTTCTGCCCTGCTCCTGTGCTCTACAGTTCCACAGCATTGTTATCTGATCTACTCCAGTATGCAGTATTTAATCAATGTTTGATGACTGATTGATTGATTGAAGGAACCCCACCCAGCAGCTGAACCCTTGGGAATTCTGGACTTGTGCATCTGCCCTGCCACTGAATTGTTTTTGTATTGTCTCTTGCAGTTAAAGTGTGACCTCCTTTAGATCAGAGGGATACATATGTATATGTAGTGGAAGAAGATGCTGAGTGGGCACATTTGCTTAGATGTTGGAGAAGCTCCAGAGACTATATTTATGATGTCAGGTTTGAAAATTGGGAGGGATGGGATGAGACAGAGAAAATGTTTGTCTGAATTGAACTACCATTAGGTCATTCATAACCCAGTCTGCTCACAATGATCATATCAGACCTCCTTAGGTCCAAAGTAAGAGGCACTTCCCATGTGTCTGAGCTCCTCTCTTCCCATGTGCTTTGAGAGACAGTGATATTCTGCCTTTTGTTTCCCATATTGGAAAAAAAAAGCAAAGCTTTCCTGTTAATTAAAGTTATGTTTAATATAGTTGTGAATTTGCTGTCTAGATAAATAATGGGTCCTAAACAAACTGTTTCATTAGTTTTCAAAGAGCTGAAAAACGAATAAATTAGAAAGCAACAAATGAATGAATATAGGTTTATTGTTTTTATTACTATTATTATTTTTAAAGAGGGGGGCTACATGACTTGAAATTTGTGAGAAATGAAGGTACAGAGATTCAGACCTTTTGGACAAGTCATGATAATTCTAACTGGTTTGAACTAAATAAGAGTGAATTTTATATATTATGATATTTTATAATCTTTGTAAAATAGCAATAACTGAATCCAGGGTTTCTCCTTGTTAAAAACCTGAGTCATTTATAAGAAAATTTGAGTGGTAAAAAGGAAAATGAGTGAGTGAAGGACGGGAAGTTATTAATTCAAAGAAAAGTACCTCACCAAATTTACTTGTTGGCATTTTTTTCTTATGACCCTGAAAGGAGAACTTAAGGAAGAGTGATGGCTCCTTCCCAACAAGTATGAGGCAGTTAGTTTTCCTGCTAAACTAACCACTCCTATCCTCCATCTATGTTTACAACAATAGTTGTTGGATTTTAAGCGTGTGAATTTTTAGTGTCATCCCAATGACTAGTGGGATAAGTTCCTCAAACCTCAGTTATAAATACCAGAGCCCAGAAATTATTACAGGGCACTTACTTCTCTCATACCTTCCCCTCCAGCCTTTTTTCTGGGCTTCGTGTCCTCTTCCATGACAAGGTGGTTGCTAAGAATGGAGATTAGCTCCATGATTATTATTGGCTCAGGGCTTCTTAAACTTTTTCCATTCACAACTTCTTTTCCTGGTTCAGCAGCATTGTGTGACTTGAAGGCATGCAGAGTGCAAAGTGCGCATGCGGTGTGTTTAGAACCAAGGCTGCAGCAAAGGTGCCGATGCAGCACAGGCAAGTGCTGCCAGAAACACCTTGGATTCATTATGCATTTGATTTAATTAATTTTTGGTGGTTGGGTGTTCAGAAACCTATTACCGTTGCCAAATTTTTGACCACTCCATATGGGGTCACAACCCATAATTTAAGAAGCACTGGATAGATAACTCCTGAATGAAGAAATTGCCCTGCCTTGTCCATACTAGAGAGCATTTTGAAACCAATAGGCACATGTATGCATGTGAGTAGACTGTTGCATAACAAGAAGAGATAATCCATTCTTGAGACCACAATCAAAGATTCATCATGAAAAGAGATGACAGTACCATGAATTACAGTGACATAACCTTTGAGAACCCAGGGTTACCTACATATAATTACATATGTGCTTCTCCTCCTCCTCATTGTCATCATTCTCCTTTTCTTCCTCCTCTAAGTGATAGAGCCAGAAGTGCTCTAGAGCCAGCTCAAATCAGCTAAGCTGCCTCATTAAATTTTCATTATGAACATTTATAACTTGGTAATTGGAAAACAGTAAAAATCAGATCTTGATTTCTTGTTTTATTGCTTGTCTAGACCTAAGAAAGTATTGGTTAAAATGTGAATAATACAGATTAAACTTAAATTTAAATGTGTCTCACATACTTTTTTTGGGGGGGGGGAGAGGATAATTATTGCACATTCGCCATTATACCACTGGACTAGTCAATTAATAAATCAATAGAGAAACATTTATTAAGTACCTACTATGTGCCAGACATTGTGATAAGCACTGGGGAAACAAAAAAGAGGCAAAAGATGGTCCCTGCCCTCAAGGAACTTCCAATTTGATGCTAATTTAGCATTGGTAGTCCTATGCTTTTCACTGATTTCAGGAATTCCTAGATGAGGAAACTTCATTGTACCATTGTAGATTATACCACTTATAACATTGTATAATGTATATTGTATAATGCCATTGTAGATTAATGCCTTCTCTGCAATTTTAGTCCTAGGAATTACCTAGAACACTGAGAGATTGTATGACCTGGGCAGGATCACATAGATAGTATGTGTGAGAGAAGGGATTTGATCCCAGGTCTTAGTGGATGGAAGGTCAGTTCTCTGTACACTCCATGATGCTTCCTACCTTAGTTGGTTTCTATCTCTCCCAACCTCCCAACCCAAAGTCAGTGTTTATATACTTAGAGAAACAGTATTCTGGTTCTATTTTTCCTGGGAGAAGAGAACCTCTTTTCTATTTGATCTCATGACTCCTTCATCCTCCTTTGTTCCTCTAGAGGTAACAACTGGAAATATTCATTCTTTTCCTGTGAAATATTTTCTCAATTCCCTGCTTGTCTGCCTGAAGGCACTTTACTTAGATGATATTACTGCACCTGGTTTTGCCCTCTGTGATGCACTTGACTCATCACATTGCCATCCTATATCAATATGGAGTGAGCATCTTATCTCTATGTACAGAGTAGCATTTTAATACTCATCTTCCAGAGAAAATCTCTTCCCCTCACTTTCTGGCACTGGTGCACAGAATGGAAACAGTACACACCTTCCGCATTCTGAATACCTTTGATAAGGACCTCTCCCCAACCTGGACACCATCAAGCTATGTGACACAATGCACAGAGTGCTAGGGTGTAGACTCCAAAATTCCCGCATTCAAAACCTGCCTCAGACCCTCCCAAGCTGTGCAACACAGGGTAACCTACCCCAGATTCAGTTTTCTTATATGTAAAAGCTGATAATATAGTCAAACTCAAAGAATCAGTTAAAAATGTATAAAAAATATATAAATATTAGCTATCATGATCCTTATCGTCATTGTCATTGAGGTTATCATCATTGCCATTGTTCCTATTATGATTAGCTCTATGAATCTGTGACAAATAGTAGATGACTCTGTGTGTGTATTTATGTGTATGTTTCTCTGTATTTAACTTTCAGCTATTTACCAAATATCTAACTGAGGAGGATTCATGCCCAATCATAGTATGACCATGAGCTTGGTGTCTAAAGCACTATGCCAGAAGACTACGGATTTTGACAAGTCTCAGATTTGGACAAAAAAAAAAAACAACTAGGTTGTCAGACTCTTTCATGTTTTAAGGTTTCAGTTTCTTTAGCTTTAAAACAGAAACAAAAATATTTACCTTCCCTAATTCATAGAGCTATTGTGGAGAAAGAACATTTTAAAACGAATGGGATATATGCATGTGATTTGTTGTTATTATTATAGTTGCAGTTATTAATATTATGTTTGTTACTATTGCAAACATTCTGGAAAGACACTGAGTATGTTATTAAGTGCCTATATGGTTCTAGACATTGTAATAAGCACTTTACAAATATTGACTTATTGGCTCCTCACTGTTACTATCCCCATTGACAGTTGAGGGAATTCAAGTCAATTCAGTAAACAGTTATTAAGTACCTACTATGTGCCAGGCACTGTGATAAACACTGGAAACTGAGGCTGATACAGGTTATATCACTCGCTCAGCATCACATAGCCAGTAGGTGCCTGAGGTTGGATTTAAACTTGAATCTTCCTGAACCCAGGCTCAGCACTCTATACACTGTGCCACCTGGCTGCTAGATTGTACATCCACCTGAGAGATGGATAAACTAAGTGTAGAATTTCAAGACCGGAAGGCTAGGAAAAATTAATAACTCATTTTGGTCATAGCTCCTCCTGCATTGTCAAGAGCTTGTGTCCTCCCAAAATGCAGGGACCAATGAAACTACTGACTTTTTGACATCTCAAAATAAATCTCTGAGCAGGATACAGAGAAAAACTAAAGATATAAAATGGTCATATCTCTCCAGAGCTATCCTATTTCTTTCCTTTTTTTTTCCGCGAATAAAACTCATCTTAGAATAAAAAAAAAACAACACTGTGCTGGAATGGAGCTTAGAAATTGTTTGGTTGAAATAACTCATAGTAAGATGAGGAAAGCAAAACATAGAGTCTTAAGTGATTTGCTCATGGTCATCAAGCTGAAACTAGAAAACCAGAGGTAAGATCAATTTAAGTATCTCCTCACTGCTAGTCAAAAATCTTTCCCCTGCAAAACAGTTGCAAATCCATTTTAGTCTCCTTTTTGTGTTACTCTAGTATTTTTTTCTCTCATTTTAGAGATAGTGAAGTGTAGTGGGAATAGTATAGAGATAGAGTTAGAAGTGACCAGGCTTTGAAGGCCACCTATACTCCTGACTGTAAATGGCAATAGAATTAACCTCTTACTTAGATATTTATTTTAGATATTCTTGTGTGTGTATGCATGTGTATGTGTGTGTGTGTGTGTGTGTGTGTGTGTGTGTGTGTGTGTGTGTGTGTCCATCCCAGCTCATGGGGGAAGAGGGCAGAGAAACAAAAGGTAAAATGGTAGGAGGTGTAGTATACTATGAACAGCATTTTTGGAGAGGAGGCTTTATTGGGGCTTAATATCAGGTAGTAATTCTGTAAAGGAAAAGAGAGGGAGACAGTAGAACGGATTGCAACCTTATATTCTGAGGGTATTTGATTGAAAAGAAAAAAAAGAGGGAGGATATATATTCCTCATATCTTTGTAAACTTCAGGGTCTCCCTGTTACCTCCAAGATCAGAATAGAAAATCATTTGTTTGGCTTTCAAAATCCTTCATAACCAACTCCCACCCTACCTTTCTAGGGTTCCCCTTCCCTCTTACATACTCTGAGATCCAAACATACTGATGTCCTTGCTCTTCCATGCTGAAGACACTCCCTCTCCCCTCAGCATCTGCCATTTTCACTTGCTATACTCCATGCTTTTCTCATCTCTTCCTCCTGGCTTCCCTGGACTCCTTCAAATCTCAGATAAAAGCCCACCTTCTACCAACAATTTTTCCTGATCCCTTTAATATTAGTGCTTCCCCTCTCTTGATCATCTCCAATTTATCTTGCATATATTTAATTGCTGCAGAGAAATTTGCATAACTTCTCTCTTTAAGACTGAGCTCCTTGAGAGCAGGGATTGTGTTTTCATTTTCGTTCACGTACTTTCTTTGCATCCTTGGCACTTGGCATATTACCTGAGCACAGGAAGCACTTAATTTTTTGTTGATTGGCTGAATAATATTAACCAGCCTTTATAAGCCATATTAAGGTTTCAAAGTGTTTTGTATGTATTTTTGCATTTGATCTTCCCAATGCTCTTGTGAAATAGGTATCATAAGTGGAAGGATCCCTACATTTACAAATGAGGAAACTAGAATTCACTAAAGATAGATAACTTTCCCACAACTACACAGAGAGTAAATGTAAGTTTGCTCTAAAACCCTAGTCCTCTCTAATTTCAATACTCTTTCTACTTTCCTTAGCTGGTTCAAAGATAATGAGAAAAGTTTATTTCTATTGGTACTCATGGAAATGAAAGTTCATTGTATTTCTTGGTGTAGGCATATCTAGACAGTTGCATTTTACATGACTAGGAAGTGTCCAACCATGCCATTTGCATGTGGAAAATGATAGGTGAGTTCTTTGCTCATATTTTCAGAAATGAATTTAATATTATAGTTGTCCCAAGTTTCATTTAGGGTGGATAAGCATTGCAAATACTTTTAGGTTAATAGCTCCCTGTGGTTATGGTTGAACTATTCCATCCCATCCAATAAATAAAAAGTTACCATTGCTAAATTTCCTTGCTTATGAATAAATGAGAGTGATTTGACACTTGGAAATGATTTGGACAGGCTGCAGAAGGTCAATTTATTCTTTGGCCTCCTTGCCTTTTTTTAAGGTGGATATTTTTCTTCTCAAAATCAAGGGCAATATTTATCCAACTTTGCACTGAGCCTGTATATTGAATGTGCTGCATTGAAAATTCTAGTCAATGTCCTATTCCAGACTACAGTCATCACAACAAATGTATATCCGTTTACCTTGACCTGATACACCTAAGTGTCAAGGTCCATTGACCTCTGACTGTCAAGGAGAAGCTTACTCTTGTGGTAGGACAAAAAAAAGAATAATAAAAGTTTCAGGCGTTACCACAGATCCAGTTTTTGCTCATCTTGGTACAGATTAGCCACCACCAAGTGGCTTTGTTGTAATCTGGCCTCAGCCATGAGGCTACTCAGAAACATGGCCTGATATATAAGATATTTTGTAGGGAATGCACATGTTACTGGTGAGTTCACTCTTGGGCAGAAGATAAGAAAACCTCAGTCATTGTGGCCATGAGCCAATAAGATCCTCCATTTCTTTTTTGCCCCTCAATAATATAAAGTTCTGTTTCCTCTGAATTACTAAGGCTAGTCTATACATCAATAGGAAAACCCTGCTTTTATCTATTTATATAAGCACCCCGGCAAAGGGTGGTGCTTTCCTTAAGGCTATTAACTTGGCTATTATTGTTTAGGCTTCCAGATTATGACCATATTTATGCTACCCTGCTTCAAGGTTGCACTAATACCAGGACTAGAATGTCTCTGAAGGAATTGTCTCATAGCCCATAAACTGAAGTGGAAATACACTCACATTATATCTTTACTGCAATAGAATTACAAATACGAAAGTCCCTGTTGAATTGTCAGTGGTTAAAAAACTCCATTGTTTAAGGTTTCACAATTTTCTTTTTTCTATACAAGACAGGCCTAGAAAAAGGAACTCATAATCCTTGACCTACTTAGATCAGGGGAATAAAGGGGATTGTGGCTTTTCTTTGTCTAACAGTAGTGGGGCTTAAGCGACAGCTCCTTCTTCAGCAACTCAGGTCTGCCAGGTGTCTCATGGAAGCCTGGATCTACTTAGCTCCTTCTCTCCAAATCTCCTGACTCGTAAATACAACTTCAGGGTTAGAAAAATTCAAAAGCTTAGCAGGAGAGTCTAGATATTAGGGAGAATGAAGTCAGAGACTTTTCCATTAGATGTTGTTGTAAAGAACCTGATGATGGTTTTCATTCAAGAAGTGGAGTTAAAGGTACCATTCAGGAAATGTGTAATTATAAAAGGAAGTAAAACAGTTAACTCACAAAAATAGGTTATAATACATAGGCAGCCTAAGTTCTCTATTGGCATTCACCGAGTATTAAAAGGAATACCTGGAGGGAACAAGGTGGCTTCTCTTTTAAGGCTTTATGGGAGGATAGAGCAATCATCAAACAGAAGGGAAGAGCGTGGCTGGCCTGTGATCGGCACCACTGGAAGAAATAATAATAATAATTGTTATTATTATTATTATTTGCGTAGCACTTCCTATGTGTTAGGCATTGTGTTAAGCACTTTACAATTATTATCTCATTTGATCCTGACAATAACTTGGGAGTTAGGTGCTATTTTTAATTCCCATTTTACAGATCAGAAAACTAAGGGAAATATGGATACATCCCCATTGCTGAGATGCCATATCTATTAAAGTGTTATTTTCTGACCACTCCTAATCCCATGAGATCTAGACAGCTGTGCACTTCTGGGATTGGAAACATCTTTAATCCTGCTTTGCATGTACTGTACTTGTTTGGTGGAAAAAGCAAACATTTTTGAGGTTTGTAGAGCACATACTCTAGAGTCTTGATTTTTATGGGGTTTAAATCCAGAGTCATCTCATATGCTCTTGTGACACATTTTGATAAAACCAGCAACCACTGGAATGTAATGAAAACAGTAAACAATTTCCCCAGGATAAACAACATTGATTTTCGGCAGCCAGAGTTAAAAACTCTACTGTTCCCATTGAGAACCAACATACACTGCATTTAATGGCAGGAAGGCTCAGTGGGCTGAGCAGTACAGAGCCCACCTATCTATAGGTAATATTATACACCTGTTCATCCTGGTTTTAAGAAACATCTCATTGGGGAACTAAGATGTGTTAACACACACTTGAATGAAGAGAGATACAAAATCCTTTATAACTCAGTTCTAAATTGTGTTCCAGGCCCTGCAGGCTGTGAAAGGAAGATATGTTTTGGTTTATTTGTTTTTGGTTTTGGTCCCCTCTGTGATTTCACTCATTTACAGAATGAAATCACTCCATTAGATTGTAAACTCATTGAAGGCAGGGTCTGTCTTTTTCCCCTTTTTGTAGCCCCAGTGTTTGGCATTGTGTCTGGAACATATCAGATACTTACTAAATGTTGATTGATTGATTAATATAGATTGATTGATTTAGGAAGCTCCCAGTGAGTAAACCCTGTCTACCAACAGAGGACTATATTTATTACAATATTTATAGTCTAAGCAAATTAACAGGAGCACGGAGAATGTAAGTTCCATGAAGATAGAAATGACTTCATTTTTACCTCTGTAGCTTCAATGCTTTCACAGAATAGCTGTGACTCGATAAGCACCCTCTGATTCTTTGTTGGTTGTTTGTTTTCCTTTGTTCTTGAAGAGGACCAAAATGACGTCACTATTTGAGAGTCGAGGCACAATGTATCTGGCTCTAACTAATCAGACCAATATAGCTCAGAAGGCTCCGCCATAGGTCAGGCACAAATACTCCACATGGACATTTGGAGTGGAGATTCATTGTAAAGTTGAACGATTTACCCAAGGTGGTAAAGGGAGGATTTGAACCTAAGTCTTCCCAACTCTGCCACCAACTCTCATGTCTATATTAAAGGGTTGTGTGTGTGTGTGTGTGTGTGTGTGTGTGTGTGTGTGTGTAGAATATATACTTATGGGGCAAGAAGGCATGCATGAAGGTGGAATAGTTAAAAGAAAAAGGGGAGAAAAGGGGAAAATTCACAATTCTGAATATTTCCTTTGCTTCCATGGTTCTGCCAATAAGAATAAGAGGAAACCAGGGAACATTAATAACAGTCTGATTGCCAGCTAATGCACTGTTCAGCAGGGTAAATTACAAGGTCAGATAGAAGTGCTATTGTCCTTTGTAGGAAACTATCCTCATTCACCACAAAGAAAGAGAGAGAATAAGGGCAGAAGGCTTTCACATCCTTCTGCATAAAAAAATGGGGAAAGAAGAAATCATCAAAGAAACTCATTCTGGACAGAAGCCACTTGCTAATAATCCTCAAGATGTTGCATGTGGGAAAAACACCTTCTTTACTTTTCTTTGGTCTAGCTCAAAGGCTACTCAAACTTTGTAATTACTCATACTATTCAGATTTGTTCAAGTATGATTTTTTTCCTCCCAGGGAAAGGATTGAATAGGCAAATAATACTCTGTCTGTGAGACCCTCAAATAGATGAACAGAAGCAATATGTTTGAATGGGTGGAGGATTCAAAGGATCAGGGTCTGTCAGAAGGTGCCTCAGATGGAAAAGACGCAGAAAATGAAACAAAATGTGTACTTAGCACAGCACATACGATTGAAATTTAGTTGGAAAAATGGTTAGGGATTTGTCCTGTGATTTGATTGGGATAGAGTATTTCAAGGTGAGGAAACATCCTCTTACCCAAGGAGGATGGCATCTTCTCTGAAATACTCTTAGCTGGGTAGAGCACAGAAGTCAAATATGTTGACCTGGGGAGTTGGAGCACAACACTCTAGAGTGATGCTTGAACCAGACTAAAAGTATGATTAGGAAATATTTAACAGAATAAATGAAAATACGATTGCTCAGTCGTTTTTGAGTCCTGTCTGACTCTTTGTGACCCTATTTGGTGTTTTCTTGGCAAAGATACTGGAGTGGTTTTTCATTTCCTTCTCCAGCTCATTTTACAGATGAGGAAACTGAGGCAAACAGGATTAGATGACTTGCCCAGGGTCACACAGCTAGTAAGTGTCTGAGGCTGTATTTGATCAGAGAGATGAGACTTTCTGACTGCAGGCCTAGCACACTGTACATTGCATCACCCCCAAATACAATAGAGAATAGATAATAATAACTGGATCATTATCTATAGTTTAATCCCCCTCCCCCCATTTCTATTTAAGTTTGAAACCACTGCCCTAAGAGCACTGAAAGATTAAAGTCTTCCAGGTTCAAGGCTAACTCTCCATCCATCATGCCGTGTTGCCCCTCTGAAAAAAGAAAATAAAAGAATCAACAAAGACATTAATAAATATGAATGAATGAATGAATAAATAAATAAATAAATCTTAGCTATGAACTGTTTTGTTGTTGTTTTTTTTTTAATTTTCTTTTCCTAGTGTGGAGGAAGAGGAAGAGGAGGCAAACACTTGTTATTTCATAATTGGGAGAAACACCTCTAGCAAGGCAGATTGAAAAGCTACTGTTACTTAAAAGCTTAGCAGGGGTGGGGAACCTCAAGCAGGGGTGGCTTGAGGCCACCTGTGGCCTTCTAGGTCCTCAAGTGCAGCCCTTTGACTGAATCCAAACTTCTGTAAAACTTGGACACCCTGAAAAGGCCACACCCAAGGACCTATAAAGCGGCACCGGGAGAATCTAAAAGGCCACATGTGGCCTGGAGGCTGCAAGTTCCCTTTCCCTCCCCCCCACCCCAGAGTTCCATAAGGTTCAGAGACATTAATTGACTTAAGGGAGATCACAAAGCTTTTCATTGTGATTTAAATACAGGACTTGAATACAGGACTCTTTCCATTGTCAGTTCCAGAGCTCTGCCCACCACACCTCCCTGCCTCTAAGAGTAAAGGCTGTGGCTTCAGAGGAACTGTGTTTGGAACCCATTGTGACATTGAATAGAATCAGCTCACCCCTTTCAGTCTCAGTTTCCATATCTGCAAAATAAAGGGGTCAGAGCAGATGACCTCTAAATTTCCTGTTAGCCTACCAGAAAAGACACAAGTGATTTTGTTTTTGTTTTTCTGTTTTAATATTGATTCTAGATTACATTTCAGATTAGTACAGATTCTACTGACACAATAATTACCTAATGCAGGTGAAGTTAGATGCTTCATTGGGGAGTGATGAAAAATTTGTCGGAATCCAGTCTCTGATTCCAAATCAGCCCCAATGCACTGGGGCGGGTGAGATTGTGAGGAGACTTCATGCCTGCTCTCTCTGTGTTAGACAGGGCTATGAAGAGCTGGAGAGGCAATTGAAAGAAGTCTTCAAGGAAAGAAGCAACATCCTCCGACAGCTGTCAAAGACTTCCAGGGAACTTGATGGAATTAAAGTCAACCTTCAGGTGAGATTAATATTCATATCCCCAGTGACTTCAGACCATTCACCGAATTAGCTGCTATTCATTCAGATAACAACATAGACAGATACTTTTTGTTTTGTTTTGCTTTGGTTTTGCAACCCCAGTGTCTAGACCGGTGCTCAGCACATAGTATGTTTTTACACATAGTAGGTCATTTAATAAACATTTGTGGAATCAAAGTTTTTTTGAACTTTAGGCCTCATTGAAAAAAGTCCCTGTCCTTGAATATAGCAAAATGTTGTTTATTAGGATATGAGGTTTGCAAGCAAATACCATTTGAATAGGCGGCTTGGGAATTTGCAGTTTGCAAATGGATAGAATGAGAAAATTTTGTGTTTTGCAAAGCCATCAGTCCCTCACAGCTCCCAAGACAAATTTGACTCCACTGTTTTTCCTATTACAAAATAATGAAAAGCAATAATGAACAGCAGAGAAAATGAATACAGGAGTTATCTAAAAGAGAACATTTTAAATTCCCACTGGCCCAGGGTCTGAACATTTTCTGACAAACCCTGAATCAGGGAAAGGCTGAAAGAGGAGAATTACTCCTATGAAACCATCATTTGTATCTTCAGAGTATTTGAACAAGAATCCACTGAGGATTCTGATCAGAAGAAGACTTTGTCTTAACAGCTACAGGATTATAATGTACCATGCCTGTTGGTCTCAGAGGGGAGTATAGAGGAACATACCCCATGACCTCTCCTCTATCCTTTAAATCAAAAATGCAGTTTATACTTGAGAAGGGGCAAGAACAATGGGCTGTGGTTTCTTTCATTAAGTCTTTAAAAAAATGTCATAGGGAGAGTTGGGTCCAAGATGCTAGGCTATGATTTCCTCCAAAAAAATATTCCATTGTTGCCTAGGTGTTAGAGGGTATTTTTGTTTGTGGTTTTGGTTTGATCAAGAACTTAAAGTTGTGGGCATCTAGGTGGCACAGTGGATACAGCACGGACCCAAGAGTCAGGAGGACCTGAGTTCAAATGTGACCTCAGGCACATAACACTCACTAGCTGTGTGACTCTGGGCAACTCACTTAACCCCAACTGCCTCACCAAACAAACAAACAAACAAAAAAAAAAAAACACCTTAAAGCTGAAGGAAATTAAGATGTCTTTTAGTTCAATATCCTCTTTTTACAAATGAGGAAACAGATATCTTGAGCGAATTAAATAATTTACCCAAGTTTACATAGTGAATTCATAGCAACTGGGCTGGACCTTAGGACTTTAGATATTCTATCCAAAATTTGTTGGTTTGTTGATTTTCTTCTACTAGACCATTCTGTTTTATGAGAGGAAATATAATTCAATTCAGAGAATATTTATTAATTATTTCTTAATAGGTATGTTGGCACTCTGGATTAAAAATAATAAAAAGAAGAACAAAAATGGAAAAACCAATCCATGTGTTGCATAAACTACAACCTGCTTTTAATACCGTAGTAAAAATTAAAACATCAGACTAGCTATACAGAGACCAAGGCCTTGACAGAATGGAATTCACCATAGGGAATTTTGATTGGTTGGGGCAGGGAGGCATTAGAAGAATTGAAGAGTGGGGAAATGTTCCTGGAACAGAAGACTAGGTTGGGGCTGAGAGGAGTTGCATAGGATAATGGGAACACTAAAGGCAATTAGAGGGAAAATGAAAGTCCAGTGGAGTGTGGACAAAGGAACTCTGAAATGAAGATGGTCTTCCATAATATTGAATAATATAATTCACCATATCCTCTTATGGGGCAGGTAGGTGGCACAGTGGATAGAGTGAGGGGCCTGGAGTCAGGAAGACTCATCTTCTTGAGTTCAAATCTGACCTCAGACACTTACTAGTTGTATGACCCTGGGCAAATCTCTTAACCCTGTTTGCCACAGTTTCCTTATCTGTAAAATGAGCTAGAGAAGGATATGGCAAACCACTCCACTATCTTTTCCAAGAAAATCTCAAATGGGGGGGGGGAGCAGCTTGGTGGTGCAGTGGATAGAGCACCGGCCCTGAAGTCAGGAGGACCTGAGTTCAAATCCGGCCTCAGACCAAACACTTGACACGTACTAGCTGTGTGACCTTGGGCAAGTCACTTAACCCCAATTGCCTTACCAAAAAAAAAAAAATCTCATATGGGGTCAAGAAGAGTTGAACATGACTGAAACAACTAGACAGCAATAACATATCTTCCTTGTCACAGAAAAGAATTGATCTGGCCCAAGACTTAGCCTAGGTAGAGGCTGTCATTATGAACATCAATTGTTGTATTGTGCTGTAGTTTAAAGATGAAAGGGATTGGCTTAACTTACCTCTAAGGTTACTTCTTAATTTAAAATATTAGCATCTATGATCCAGAATTCTCTTAGGAACCCATGAGATGCATTGAACTCTTTGCTTCATTCAGCCCCAACATGTTGTGATTTTTTAAAATTCTTTATCTGTTTTTATAGTTTTCTTTTTTCTTTTTCTTCTTTTTTTTTTTAAATCTCTTTCCATCCTGAAAGGAGTTTAGCTATCACTTCTCCCCTTAGGCAGTGTGCCTGCCATCAACAAGTCTTGTCTTACCAACTTTGAATATATTGCTTCTCCTCCTTAGAGAGATGGAAGTTCATAGGATCAATGATGAAGAGGTGAAGGAGACATTAGCGACACTTAAATTAAAATGCCCCTCCCACCACACTTTATAGAAGAAGAAAGTAAATCTCATAGCTGTGAAGTGAATAAATGGATTGTTCAAGGTCAGGTAGTAAGTGCCAGAGCTGGGATTTAAATCGAGCTTCTCACCCTCCAATTCAGTGTCCTATTTAGTGCACTGTACTACTTCTAAGCTTGTTAGAATAATTTCAAAATTAAGAGTAAATGGGCTCAAAATGAAGATCTCTGGAGTTCTCCTTCAAGTTTATGTTTGGTGTATGGATTGTGCCCTATCTATGGTGACCTCCCATCGGTATTTTTATTCATTTCTTGGTGTTTGCTTGTGTTCTAGATGGATGAGTTTGCTGCTTCGAATCCTATTTACAAACAGATGGAATATAAATCATAAATTCAAAAGAAGCTTAACAAAGTAGTTGAATGTGATGGATAAGTGACTTTGTTGGAACTCCAGATAACTGGGGACAGCCTGCACTTGTCTTTGCAGTATTAAAATATTTTTTTTTTTCCTGCATTACACAGTCCTCTTTATGGAGTATGGGTTCTTAGGGTTTTACATTCCTTGATTCATTGAGATGAATAATGATCTTAGGGGGCCAGCATTCTCTTGTTCCTTGGCTCCTTCAATTTCAGGACACTGGTTTTCTAGGACACTGCTTATATTCCTTCCCTTCCTTGCCCTCTCCCCTCTTGCGAGGCAAACAGGTTACATATGCTGAGCATTGTGAACAAAGTGACAGCCTAGAAACAGAAGAAAGGGATGGTACTTTGTATTCTTTATATGGAGATACCTAAAGTTTTGGGCAGTGCCCTCTTTTTCCATTGATCCTATAAAGATTAGCTCTTTTATTTGCTCCATTTGGGCACTCCAGTTTGGAACGCTTTCTCCTTACTTCATTGTTTTGTTGTTCAGTCATTTTTCAATCACATCCAATTCTTCATGATCCCACTGGGGGTTTTCTTTGCAAAGACACTGGAATGGTTTTCCATTTCCTTTTCCAGCTCATTTTACAGATGAGGAAACTGAGGCAAATAGTGGTAAGTGACTTGCCCAGGATCACACAGTTAGTAAGTTTCTGAGGCCACATTTGAACTTATGGAGATGAGTGTTCCTGACTATAGGCCCACCACTCTATCTACCACATCACCTAGCTGTCCCTGAGCTACCTAGTTGCTTGTTTCTTTGATATACCCTCAAAGCACTTCAAAGATAGCATGATTTCATTAGAATCCTTCATTGGAATCCCATGCTATTTATTGAGTGTTCCTTTCTATCAGTGGCAAAATTTGGTGTTCTGTGGAAAGAGAAATCAAAGGAGTCTCCTATCATCATTTCATAGCCAAGTAACACTGATAAGATCTTTCCCCACCCTTTTCTTTGCTTTTTCCCACCAGTCTTTGAAAAACGATGAAGCATCAGCCAAGAGTGATGTTCAGAAACTTCTGGAATTAGGCAAAAAACAAAGGTAAGACTCCCCACCCCCCCCTTATTTTGTTTTGTTTTGTTTTCCTCTTTTGGTCATTCTCTTCTAACAGCCCAACTCTGAAACTGTGACAATTCATTGTGCTAAGGTTTGAGTTGGCTAGGTAAAAAGAGGTCATTATGTAGAGACTCTATCTAAACAGTGACAGTCGGGGATGGAAGAAGCTATTTTGTTTCAGCTACACTTGAAGTGTTAGCTGATAGATACCATCCTTCATTTAGCAGCTAGAACTTGGCAAGATTAACTAGAGATAAGCATTTAGGTTGTACAGAGTCTATTAAAGTTATTGAATGTGGTTCAGCCCCATCAATTAATACATTTTAAAAGCAATTCCATAGCATTTTAGTTAAAGAGACCCTGATAAATGGCTACACTAAGAGGTGAACATGACAATGGGTTTCTCAAAGCACACTGCACTTAATCATACTTCAAATTATCCATTGTGAGGAGAACTTGTTGTTACAGGCAACATCTCTGGAGTGAACAGTCTGTGGTAGAATTTTGGTGGGTTCCTCCCCCCCACTATTACGTTGTTTAATACCTTAAACTTGTGACCAGAGGTTAGATGTGAAATCTTTTCAACAGGGCTTGGAGAATAGAAGGCCATATCTCGAGTCATCCAAACTAGACACTCTTAGAATGCTTAATAGCAAATTCATGATTGAGAAGGGAAAAGGTATTAATTTATCTCATCCTAACTATGCAACATCAGCCACATCTAGGACAGACTGAGACTTTGCACCAAGGTACCAAGATGGAGAAAGCACCTACAGCACTTAGAATTTTTCAGTCACAGAAACGAGCTCAATACCTTGTTCACAAGAGCAGTTCATTAAAATTCAAAGCTTTCCAATGGAAGCTTCCCATTCCTATTCACTGCATCCCAATTGAGCTCTGTCCTGTTCTGGCTTTGTGATGGACTCTGTGCAGTATCTTTCCATGCTAGTTGTTACCCTGGAATCCAGAATTGGCCTCATGGTCTCCTACCATCCAGGCTGACTTACTGTCCTGATATCTCTGTCTCAGTCAACGAAGCTGGATTGATGTAAGTCCCTAATCTGTGCTATATGTTGTATTGGGTGCTGGGGATAAAAAGATTTTTTTAAAAAATTAAACACTTTCTTAAAGTGCTTATATTTTTACTAAGGGTACATTGTAGACATGACATATATGCAGTATATATCATTATATGCACTATTTCATTATATATGCAATCAATTTGTAGTATATTATTATATACATATATATCCAATATATTATTATATACATGTGTCACATACTATACATATTATAGATGATTATATACATGTTATTTACATACATATATACAGATTATATATACATAGATAGATACATACCTACATATGTTTATTCAAAATAAACACAAGGTAATTAGGGAAGAAGGGCCCAGAAGCTGTGAGATTTGGGGAAGTTGAAGGGCAAGGGATTATTCTTCGAGTAGGGTCTTGTCTATAAATTTCTGGGGTCTCTTAACAAGTCCCAACTACTGACTACTTACCGAAGGTATTAAAATTGCTAGCTGTAGCTCTAACCATTTGATCAGAATTATCCATAATATCCTTGCTATTTGTCCACTGTTAATTAACATAATGTTTTTACAGGAGTTTAAGTGATCACAACCAAGATGAAAATTTATTTCTGATTTATTGTTTGACCCATTCATTTTTTAGGATTAGATTATTTCATTTCCAATTATTTTTAGTCTATCTTTCCATGGCCCTTTATTACATATAAATTTTATTGTATCATGATCTGAAAAGGAAGCATTCAATATTTCTGCCTTTCTTCATTGGATTGTGAGATTTTTATGCCCTAGTACATGGTCGATTTTTGTGTATGTGCCATGTATCACCAAGAAAAATGTATATAAGATGAAAATTTGTATATGCATGTTGAGGCCAGTGAGGAACTTGGGCTACCTCTAGAAGGAGCTAGGATTAGCCAATTCAGAATTTAAACTCACTTTTGGATGCTACCATCATCAGGCAAAACCCCCTTCTTCCTTTTGCTTATACACAGTGCTCTTTAATTTACAGCAGTCCTTCACCATTTCATTACTAGAGTCACAGTAGATAAAAAGCTGGCTTTGAAGTCAGAAAGAACCATATGTGTTTAAGTCCCCCATCTGAAACCTCCTCCCTAAGGCATCACTCAGCCTCTCAGTCCCCCAGGCAGTTTTCTCTGACTCTCAGTTACAGAGCAGGTGCTTGTCTGCATAGATAAATGTGGTTTCCCAATCAGGCTTAACCTATACTGATGAAAAACTAACCAAAATTCCGGTTGATGAACTTGATCAAAATGTGTTTTGAGTGCATTACAAGAAATCTGACTTAGTCCCATCCCCTCTATACATACCATCACCCCTCC
Organism: Vombatus ursinus; assembly: GCF_900497805.2. Taxonomy (NCBI): domain Eukaryota; kingdom Metazoa; phylum Chordata; class Mammalia; order Diprotodontia; family Vombatidae; genus Vombatus; species Vombatus ursinus. The sequence goes on along the minus strand of NW_020949548.1, from coordinate 4,248,078 downwards.
CATCCATCCATCCATCCATCCATCCATCCATCCATCCATCCATCCATCCATCTATCCATCTATCCATTCATCCATAATGCCATATTTTGGACACTACCTCTTCTTCTCCCTCTTTAAATATACCTTCCCATCCAGTGGGTTCCCAGTGTTCTAGATCAGGACTTCTTAAACTTTTTCTACTTAAGACCCTTTTAGCACTTCTTAAACTATGGGTCATAACCCCATATGGGATCCAGATCAAGCTAGGACTAGAATATTGACTTCAGCAGAAGACAGCTAATCCAGCATGAAAGACCTGAGCAACTGTGTGCTGGTAAATTTTAACAATCAACTCTCAAAAAAATTTTCCAAATGATCTAATTTTCAGTTTCATCTGCATTATTATTTTCTCCATCACTTTATTAAATCAGGGGAAACAGTGAAGTAAGCCCTGATTTGTAGCTTTGGACCATTTCCTGAGTGTAAGTATTCACATTGAAAATTTAACAACTGGCTCTCAGGATTATATATATATGATTGGCTCCATCACACTCTAATCCCAAGCACCTTGGGGCATAGGAAGGAAAAACTCCACAGAAGTGGGTTTGATATAAGGTCCTTAATAGAAGAAAAGGGATGCAGAAGATCAGCCCCCAATCTTACAGTTCAACCAAGGGAGGCCCTGTTGCCTCTAATTGTAATGACAGCAGGGAGTGTAATCTACCTTTGCTATAATCTCTTTTATAGGTTCTGTAGACATCCTGTTCCTTGGGCTTATTTCCAGGAGCTGTAATGAGCAGGAGCACATGGGGTTTGGCTGGGAAACTATTAAGAGGGCATTTTCTCTACTATTTGAAAAGTAACCAAAACAAAATAAAAAAGCAATAAATGTAACATGTATTAACATGAATGAGTCTGGTGGGAATTTGGTAAATTGTTTATGCTTGTTTTCTTCTCCCAAGTCACTAAGTAACAACTTATCTTGTTGACAACTCAATTGTGAGAAAACATCACTTAAAGTACTATTTCCCAGGAGATGTAAGAAATAAAAAAAAAAAGATGAAATAAAACACATATTTCAAAAATTCTGAATGATACAGTATTTCTAAGGAATAAGTTTTCTACTGATGTCCTAGAAGTTTTCATTTAGTTCAGTAAAACCAGCATTTTCTCTATAGTCAAAAGACCTGGCTCTAAGGCTTACTATATATGCAACTTTGGATAATTCATTTAACTTCTCTTAGCCTCAGTTTCCTCATCTGTAAAATGAAGGGGTTGGACTAGAAGGCTTCTGAGACCCCTTTCAGCTTAGATCTATGGTCATGGAAATCAGTACTGGAGTTAATAAAATGATTGTGAATTGCCTACTGATTCAGTAAAAGCACTAGTAATTCAAATTTTAGACAGTCATAGATGAAATTGAACTGATGAGGTACCACAAGTTGATTGTCATAAATATTTTTTTTTTGCTTTTTGCTAGGCAATTGGGGTTAAGTGACTTGCCCAGGGTCACACAGCTAGTACATGTTATGTGTTTGAGACTGGATTTGAGCTCAGGTCCTCCTGACTTCAAGGCTGGAGCTCATTTCACTGTGCCACCTAGCTGCCCCGATTGTCACAAATATTTAACAGGTATATAGAGGTTCAAAGCCAGAACATTCTTGTTAGGTGTTCTACCAAAAGAGTAATTGATTTTTATCATCACCATTACCATCATCATCATCACCATTTGCATTTCTATAATTTGCATAATTCTTTTAATCTTTTAGAAAAGACTTTCCTTAGTAACCTTGTGCTAGAGAGAGTACAAATATTCTTTTCATTTTGTTTACTTTTTTATTTTAATTTTTTTGCCTTTTGGTGAGGCAGTCGGGATTAAGTGTCTTGCCCAAGGACACACAGCTAGTAAGTGTCAAGTGTCTGAGGCTGGATTTGAACTCAGGTCCTCCTGACTCCAAGGCTGGAGCTCTATCCACTGCGCCACCTAGCTGTCCCTATTCTTTTCATTTTGAAGATGAGGAAACAGAAAACCAAAGCTGTTAAATGACTAATCCAAGGTCACCCAGCTCATTAGTGTCCAAGACATTTTACCCACTCCATAATTTACTGTTTTATTGTTCACTGCTCCTAATCATAAGTACAGAAATGATTGCCACCATCAAGTATAATAGAAACTCACAATTCTTTGACCCTGTAAGACTGACAATGAACTTTCTCTACATTGGTGGGGGGAGGCTATAAGCATTTATATAGTACCTACTATGTGCCCTGTAAGGTCAGTAGCATAGGTGTTACCACCCCCATTTTACAGATGAGAAAACTGAAATTTGTTCCTGATGACATGCTAAGAGTCAGACAGAGGATTTTAATCCAGGTGGGCTCCTGGTTTTAACTTTAGCTTTCTTCCTACCACATGTGACGCCACACTTCAACAGTAATTCAGTTTTTTTAACCAAATCAATCCCACTTAACTGACTTTTATTAAATACCTTATGAGAGCCAGCTATGGTATAAGGAAGTAGAAATATAAATATTAAAATAAAACAATCCCTACTCTCAAGCTTGTATTCTATTGCAGTAAGAGCAAAAGGTCGACACTATTTTAGGTTCATTTGAGTCAAGTAATTGAGAAGTATGTTAGAACAGCCCCATTCAGAGTGGGAAGGTACCATCTAAAGACTTTGATATTCATATCTGCCAGGCTGGAAAATTCTGGGAGTTTGATTCACTCCTATCCAATGCTGGGGACCTGAGGAGATATACCTAAGGATACAGCTTTCCTTTCGACAGGACACAAATCATAACCAGTGAGCAGGAAACATTTATTTGTTGGAAGTGGGATGGACATATTGGTGAGGTGGAAAGAGTAGCTGCCTCCATCTCCTCAGGGTGAGGTGAAGGAATATAGGCTGAAGGGAACCACCAGAACCCTAGTCACACATATAATGCTTCCTGAACAATTGCTTAGCCCCTATGTGTGTCTCTTAAGTTTGAAAATCACTTGATACGTATATTAACTCCTTTTGATTACTAGAATACCAGAATGGTTTGTGGAACTAGCATTGAGAGAAATTTCTGGTTTCTCATCTTCATTCTATTGACTAGGTTTATTACTTTGACCAAATCCCTCTCCCTCTCTGACCCTCATTTTTCTCACCTGTAAAGTGAGGCAGTTAGAAAAGAACTCTCAGGTGTCTCTGAGTGAGAAACTTCTATGTTTGAGCTCTTTTGGTGGCTAATAGAAGTGTATATGAGAGGGGCAGAGTCTAGAAAAATTACTTCCACAATAATTTTACAATTTGTACACTGACAATTAGATCTGGATCTTATACATATGGCTTAGGTGATTAAATAGGAAACCAAGAAGAATTAAACAGTCTAGGGAAAAAAAAAGCATAATTAAAAATCATTTCTTTTTAAAATGTCATGTGACAGATGGATAAGTTCAAGAAGGGGCACTGACATTTTTGAGAATCTTTGCATTTCAAGTAGTTGAAGAGGGGTTCATGTTAAGTATTATTCATGAAGAGAGAGAGAGAGAGAGAGAGAGAAACGTGTTTTTTTTTCCTTTTTATATGAAAACAATGAGGCTATCCATTAGTCCTAAACGCGACTTTCCACTGAAACACACTTCAGAAAAGTTCAGACCTCTGAAGCATCATGGATAGCATGATGACATGAAACAAGGGGAAGCCATCATTTAGGAGGAACCGAAGGAAGCTGGAAATTTGCACACTCAGCAAACCTGGAGTAACTTTCTATAACTGGCGGGTTCCCACCCTTCCATATTTTTTTTAGTGGAATTAGCTTGTTGGTTTGTATTATTACATTAATTTGATATGCTACCCATTATGCAGCTCACAGATGTTTTACACAGTGGGATCCTTTGCTAGATATAATGGCAAGGCAATTTCTTTTAAATTCAATTTACTTTTTGCATTTGCATCCAAAGACAAAAACCTTTATTAAGGGGACCCTTAGATAGATGCTGACTGCTTCAGGTTGTCCCTACTCAGTTCAAGTTGTCTATTTTCTAAACACAAGTAAACAAACAAACAACCTCTTTCCTCATGGGCAGAAGGGACTGAAGAAATTGTATTATGTCTTTTTTTTTTCTTGTACTAAACTAGGGAAGAAATGAAGTCTCTCCAGGAGGCCTTTCAAAAGCAACTTAATGAGGCAGCTGAGAAAGCAGAAAAGCAGCAGGCTACAGTGAGTGTGTTTCTTGTTTTCTCCCTGTTCTTGAGGGCTGGGAAATAGTAATTCATTAAAAAGTTGCTATGGAACCTCTGTAAACTGACTTACCATAGAGTCATTCCAGTGTATCTTACCAGGAACAGCCATGATTAGGCCCTACTGCATTATAAATGCTGCTGCTATTACTAATCATCATCTACTACTACTACTACTACTACTACTACTACTACTACTACTACCTCTAGTACCACTACTACTATTACTACTACTATGACTATTACTACTACTTCTACTATTACTACTACTTCTACTATTACTACTACTACTAGCGCCCCCACCACTACCATCACCAGCCCTACTACCACTATCCCTACTGCCACCCTTACCACTACCATTACCCCTACTATGACTACTATTGCTACTAATACTACTACTGCTGCTACTAATGCTAGTACTACTGCCATACCACCATTTAAACTGAGACCCAGTGCTTATTTCTCTTATGGAGAGTTGGATGGGGTAGGACTCTAGCACCTTTCATGGTTTACTTCAAGTGTTATCTTCTATGTTCTTTCCTAATTCCCCTAGATTTTAATGCTCATTCCCTCCTCTTCAATGTATTATGTATATAATTACATATTTAAATATTATATACTTTCTATAGAAAGTTAGCTCCATGAGGGAAGGGCTGGTTTCTTATTTTGTTTTTGTATCTCCAGAACTTGTTAGAGTGTTTTCATAGATACTAAATAATTGCTTAGATTGGGTTGAGTTGGACTTTAAATTCCCAAGAATTTATTTCAGTTAAGACGTTCACTTTTGATCTCTGAACCTTGGGAGTTAATATATTAATTCTAGAATAGATGGTGTGTTTGTTTGTTTGTTTTTTTTAATGATTTCATGGGTTTTTGGTTTTTTTTTTGTTTTTTTTTGTTTTTTTGCATCACAGTAATTCCCCACTGTATCCCCCCACCTCCAATGAACCCTACCTTGTTACAAAGAATACCATTCAGGCAGAACAAGTAAATGAAATCCCTTCATCTGAAAACATTGTGCAATAATTTGTCAGCCCAGTCCCTCACTTGAGCGCTAAAATGAAGTCTTTGATTAATTGTTTTCTTGGATAAGGTCATTACGGATTATCTGAGTTTGGCTGCTTTGTAGCATTTTAATTTGTGGGGTTTTACACATTATATACATTATTCTCATGATTCTGCTTTCTTTTTTCTGTATCAATTGACATAAATCTTTTCATGTTTGATTTCCTCATAGCGTTCATATCTTAAGGGTCGTTAATAATCTATTACATACATATGCTATAATTTGTTCAAACATTCTCCAGTTGATAAGGACTCATTTTGATTACATTTATTTGCTGTGAAATTGTTATTATTCTAAGAGTATGACTATCCTCTTGGGGAGAAATTTGAAATCTATGTTGGGAGCTCAGGATATAATGTCTCATTACCATTTAGTTGCATCATTTAAAAAAAAAACAACAAAACTTGTACCTGTGATTCTATTGGTTTGAGGATCTCCCGTGTGAATATTGCTTTCACCAATACAGATTGCAATGCATCTAAAATGTAGATTCGTTAAGAGTTTCCTGGTTCACTAGAAGTTTAAATGATTCACTTATGGCCACACAGTATGGTACGGTGGCAAGATGTGAGCCCACATCTTTATGTCTCCAAAGAAAATCCTTTAATTGGCTATGCTATCTCTTAGCTACAATTTCATGTGATAAAATCAGCAGGAGGACTACATGGCAAGACCAGACCAGAACTAAATATCTTTTTATCTCCCTTTCCCTGATGGGTGAGGGGTCAGTATTAGAACATCTGAATAACCAGTACATCACCCTTTATTTCTCAACCTTCCAATGAATAGAGATCACCATAGTCATGCTTATAGATGAAAATATGTTTTGCTACTTGTGGGTGGCAAGGATACAGGTACTCCTTGGCCTTTCGTTCTCAGGATTCAAGTTCCCTACCATTATCTGAATGGAAGACTGTTGCTTTCCAAATCATTGTGTTGGATGGCTCTGACATCTACAGCTGAAAGTGGACCTTTAATCACTTCTATGTATCCCCATTTAAGCATGATCTCCAGAAAGCCCTAAAAGTGTCATCGGATTTTATAAAGTTTGGCATTAAGGCAAAATACTACAAACATGTTACACTTTTTCCAGGCACATAGAGAATTCCATTAAGTTTGAGACCCCTCCCAAAAAAGGAACCTGAGAATCATGCAAAAGGGAATGGAGAGGAGCATGGTGAATGTGAGCAAGCAGGCAGTAATATGTTATAAATGAGGAATTGTGATGGAGGACTGGGGAAGTATGTACAACACCTCATCAAAGAAATGAAATACTAGGAAGAAGAAGGACAAAGGAGTCCCATGGCAGAGGTAGGCCCAACTACATGATGGATAGGCCGCATGTGACAACGGCATTCATACAATGTGAAGAGAATGTCAGGAAGGCTCCCGGAATAAAATATATACCCTGCAGCAAATTTAGGGAAGGGTATATATGGAGAAGAGGCACAAATTATAGACCAGCCTGAATGAGCAGTAATCTAAATCACAGGAGAGAATACCCTAGTCAGTAAGATTACAAATCCATTGGAATCTATGTCATAGAATACTGGCTCTGTTAAAACTTTAATTCACTTAGACATACGTTAAAAAGGTCTCCCTAATTTCCCACTTTGTTATCAGGAAAGGATTCAAGCAGAGAGAGCTTAGGATTATGATTTTTATCTATCTGTCTGTCTATCTATCCATCTGTCTGTCTATCTACCTATCTATCTGTCCATCCGTTCATCTCTCTAAATATTTACTCACTTATTTAGGATTTTGTAAACATAAGAGAGACATTGTTTACAAAAAAGGGGGGGAACGGAAAGAGGCAGCTTTGATATCCCTTCCCATGCCTAATGATTCCTCTCTTAGTTTGCTTTAATATACCATGTCTTCATGTATTTTCTTCCTAGACTGCTAATTGTTAGAAAAGGGTAGAGCAGAGAAGGCCCTCTCTTCTGAGGCTGGCAGCTGCTTTTGGAGAGGCAGCCTGCTGACCTAGTTGAGCTCATCAAATGAGGGACATCGTGGAAACCCACAGGGGAACATTCTCGAGATTCAGGCTTCCAGTAGACTGGTCTCCTGGGACCCTGGGAAAGAACATGATTTTTGAGAAAAGAAGGCTTTCTCAGCAAACTCTCTCTTCAATACCACTCCATCTCTACCCCAGATACCTAGTATTTCACAATTATAACTTTATTATTATTTTTTATCCTTAGAGAAGCCTTTTAGTATTTGAGTTCCATATTGATCTGCAAGGGAACTGCTAGGTAGAGCACTGGGCTTGCAGTCAGGAAGATCTGAGTTCAGATTTGGCCTCAGATATTTACTAAATGTGTCACCCTGGGCAAGTCACTTAACCTTTAATTGTTTCAGTTCCTCATCAATAAAAATGGGGACACACTGGAGGAGGAAATGGCAAACAACTCTAGTATCATTGCGAAGGAAAAAACCCCATGGACTTGGGTCCATGGGGGTCACATAGATTTGGAAACAACTGAACAACAATTCACTTGCAAATACCTCTCTTGCCATTAACTTGGACAAAGGAAAGATTACCATATTTGGTATCAGGCTTAAATCCAAGCTGTGCTCTTTACTAACTTTATGGCCATGACCAAATTACTGCATATCTAGCTGGAATAATGGATAGAGCATTGAACTCAGGGTCAGAAAGACCTGATTCAAATTCTGCCTTATTCACTTGTTAGCTCTGTTACCTTGAGCAAGTCATTAACTTCTCTGGGCCTCAATTTCCTTGGTTCTGAGGTGAGGTAATCTGAGTTGATTACCTCTAAGGTCCTTTAAGTTCTAAATCCTTGATCTACTGTTTTGTTTTTTTTTTTCCATTTTTAAAACAGGCATCAAGATACCTGAAATAACTACTCTAGAGGCTTTTAAGTAGGGGAGTCAGTTAACCATTGGGGGCCTTTTTTTTTTCTACATCTCTAAAATTAAGTAACAAGATTAAATATCCGTTTCAACTCTAAAGCAATGATCCTATTATATGTGTATGTATGTATATATATATTTGAGGAAGGAGGAAATTTTAATTCAAACCATTTTATTGACTTATTCTTTTCCAGGGTTTTTTTTTCTTTTCTTTCTTCCTTCACTCTTTCTTTTTTTTTGTTTTTTTTTTGAGAGACTAGCCAAATAAGGTGTAATCTAATCTTTAATTTCCAATACATTCAACACAAAAGACCTTCCTAATTGAGCAATTTGTGGACACATAGCGCATTAAAAGCAAACCCAGCATGGTTGTACTATTCCTGTAGAGCTCAGCATAATAATGCAATCACGTCCCACATTACTCCATATTAGTTGATTGGCAACTAATCCCTGGAATGATATGTAGTAAACAAAGAGCACCTGCATATGAAGTGATGATTGCCCATATTAGCCTATTTTTATATCTATGAATTTAAAGCAATTAAGGAAATCAAATTATATTTTAAAAATCCACTCTAGTTTGACTTTCTAGGATAAGGCTAGGTTTGGTCCCAAAAGAATACTAATTATAAAAGCGACTAGCATTTGTTCTTCTTATTGGAAAAATGAGCAAAAGAAGATGTTGTTTTATAAGTAAAATCTACCATAGAAGCTACCACATGTATGTTTTTAAGAAGCATAAATTATGTTTTATTTGAATTTATCATTGGAGTCTTAGGACCCTAAGAAGTAATTACATCTCATTGATCCTTAAGAATCTATTGAAAAGCACAGAGCATTTAATTGATGTCATGAGATGGGGGTTTAGTCTGGATTCTCCAATTTCAGTTTCCACATTTATAAAATTAGGAGTTGGGTTAACTGTCCTTTTCAATTCTAAATCAACGATCCCATAATAAATGTGGGATCCTTCCTTCCCTCCCTCCCTCCCTCCCTCCCTCCTTCCTTCCTTCCTTCCTTCCTTCCTTTCTTCCTTCCTTCCTTCCTTCCTTCCTTCCTTCCTTCCTTCTTTCTACCTCTCCCTCTGCCTGCATAGGGTATCATATCCTTACCTGAGGGTGATCTGCCCAAAGGAATATAAATTTTGATCCCTGAAACTTCACAAGATATGTTGGGACTTACTGGCTAGATTTCTTTCTTAATGACCATGCCTTAAACACAAATCACCCTGAGTCTCATAGATTGGCCAACAATGGATCCCAGCTCATGTTCCACTTGGTCATTGTTTGTGCCCTCTTAGCTCTGAGTGAATGTAAATAACAATTGCTTCTGTTTTGACCAGAAACCCAGAGGGTCTTCCCCTCTCAGATTGATTTATTCACAAGGTAAAAGGCCATTCTTTGTCTCATTTCTAACCTAGTCTTAATCACTGTACAGACATTGCCTCAGTCAAACTGAGACCTGGAAAAAGACTTTAACGTAAAAATGCCAAAGTGTCCCACTGCATCTTTCTCCAGTAGTCCTGATCTATATCTGCCACTGGACCCAGATGGCTCTGAAGGAGGGAGTGGTGACCTTGCATAGCCCTTCCTCACTTACCTTTGCAAGTCATGGAATCATCTTCCTGATGCTCTGATCCTATTTGAGAACAAAAGACAAACAACATCAACAACAGCATATACTGGTTATGTGACCCTGGACAGACCACAATCTCTCTATGCCCTAGGTAGATTTCTAAAACAGTACATTGTAGAGGAAATGCTGGCATGCATTATTAGAGGAAGCTGATTAGGACCTGATGAATGCCAAGCCGATCTTATCATCCACTAGCATTGGCCCAACTGAAGTATTCTATATTCTATTTCAGCAGGTAAGTTGATAAAGTGAAAATTACCTGTGGCCTCTTTCTTCTGTAGGGCAAATTATATATCCTTAATATAATTATCATCTTCTCTGGTATATAACTGCCCATAGGAATTTTAAGTGTATAAATTCTTTATGCTCAAAGTCACTCTCAGATCTCCTTCCCTTTCCTCACCTGTATGAGATGAGTGCCCAATTCCACTCCCCATGAAGCATCACTCGTGAGAGAGACCTAAGTGGAGCAGTTAGTGAGATAGAGTGAGATCCAGAATTAGGAGCTTATTCAACATGTTTGCTAAAGTGGCACTAGATTTAAGAAGGTTGGAGTATGAGTTCTGCCTGTTTGAACATGAGCACTTTCCCTTCTTAGCCTTAGTTTCCTCATTCATAAAATGGACATAAAAATGTCTTTAGTGCTAAACTCATGGGCTTGTTATGAGGATCCCATAAGAGTCCACACATAAAGCAATTGGCAAACTTTAGAGTGCTTTATAAATGTCACTTATTTATACAAAATAGATCACTGATATCCACAGCCACATACCTATGTTTTCCTTCATTGCTTCTGGGAACATTCATTTTCTCAACATCTTGATTAGTTTCTATTTGTACAAAAATAATGTACCCACATTTCTTTCAAAAGTTCAATAATGAGGTATGTTCCTAAGCTACAATTTTTTAAAAATGGTAAAACTTTTCAGTTATATTCATATAACAAGAGATATTTGTTTTACCTAGAGCACATGGTTTCATCCCTGATGGTGTTATTAACATTATGCTAAAATAAACCTCAGAATTTATCTTGACTAGGTCTGTGATCACTGTGTCTTTTCTAAAAGGGGAAGAAAAGACACATGTTTTCTGCAAGAGGCAATAAATTTTTATGGAAGTCCCCAAGGAATTGAGTTGAGTCCATAGTAAATGTATTTTTACAAGTAAAGTCACTTTGAGTTTCAATATCACCCAAAGAGAAAAGGAGCAGGTTAAAAAAAAAAAGACACATTAATTTTAAAAGCAGTAAACTGCCTTTGGTCTAATTTTCTTTAAAAATGTTATTTTCTGAGATTTGCATATTTTTATTTTTTTCCACCTGAGGCAAATTAGCAGTGCTACAGCTTGTGAAAGCAGAACTCCTAATGGAGAACTCTGATAGCTTACTAAAGCAGGACTGAGCACTCAGGTATGGCACAGTAATTAAAGATATTAATGTGGATTTGATGCATTTTCACTACCCTGGTTAATTTTTATGGCTTAACTTGCCCTAAGTGAGACATAATCAGTATAAAAGTAAGAAACAGCTGCAAGCTTTGATTCCGCACCAAGGATTTTGTGCCAGTGGGCTCATCCGTCCTTTATATCAGGTAAATAACTAAATGTCGCCTGCCTCTTAGATTTAGGCATGGGGTTCTGCTAGGGGCAGCAATTATTTCAATGAGAATCCAGTTTGGTCATTTCAAGGTCACAGATGGCAAGAGGCTATTGCCATTGGCTTGAATATGTTGGTTTAATCATTGTCATCATATTAGGAAGGAAATAGTACAAGCCATTTTCTGTGCTACCTTGTCACAGCTACGGTACCACTGCCCTTGTGTGACGTTGAAAAGTTTCCTGTCTTTCCTTCTAATCTATTTTCATTATAATTTAATTATAGTTGTTGTTAATTATGAACAACAGATATTAAACAGCAGAAGGATTTAAGGATGTGGGGGAAACTATTTAAGCATCATTGACTAAGCAGGTGTGTATGGATATGCAACGAAGCCCCTCATTCTTTTGTGTCTTTTAGTAAAGGAAACTATGGAGCAAATTCATCAAAAACACATTTTGGATCAATATGGAGAGCAACTTGTTCGCAGTTACTGATCCTCTAGACAGGACTTGAAGTTGGAGGCTAGGCTCCTAGAATCTGATTGGTGATTTTAGATTTCGTCTTACCCTGTCCAGGACCAACCCAACCACTTAGCTATCTCTGAACTATCCTGCCTCCATAACAAACCTCCTTTTACTAGAATTTAATCGGCCACATCTAGAATCCTGGAGTCTGGTTGGTGAGGACCAATATGGAACTTTCCACCTGTCTCTAACCCAGACCACCTGCATTCTGACTTCCTGCTTTGACCCACGCTTCTATTTGCTCATTCTGGCTTCCCTGTACATATTGTCTCCTTTCTTACTATGTATTTGCTTATCACCAGTGTTAAACATAGGGGCTTAATAATTTTTTCCCACTAATTCAGCAATCAAAACATGACCAGCATCGTGAGGTGGCAAGATTCTTGGGAAATTGGGTATTCAGGTGCTGTTTGTTTACTCAAAGAGGTTATCAGGCCTTAGGCAAGGCTAGGAGTACTAGGCTGAAATTGCAAAGGGGTAGACAGGTTGGATGGGAGGAAACTTTCCATGACAATTGGAACTATGCCAAAGTGACACAGAATATCTTGGGAGGCGGTAGATTTCCTGAACTGCGGGTCTTCAAGCAAAAATGGTATGGCCACTTGCTTGTCAAGTAGAGGAGCATCACGTTTAGGTGCCATTTGGACTAGATGGCTTCGGAGGCTACTTTCAATTCAGAAACTAGTTCAATGGATTAGACTTGGGGCCGAATGAAACCCCTTTCAGCTTTGAGACCCTGTGATTCTGAGAGCTCCACTTAACGAAGACTAGTAGATTGGTGGCATTAAATCAGGATGGGTTTGTATCCTATCTCATATTTCAGTTGTTATTGTGTTAGATTAGTCTAAACATCTGGGCCAAAAAATCCCACCTCTGAATCATCCACTATTTGTGTGATATTGGTCCAGTCATTTAATTTCTCTGAGCTTCATTTGTAAAGTAAAGGATTAGGTGATGTCTAAGTCTCCAATCAGTTCTTAATCTGTACTCCTGTTATTCTACCTGTGACTGTAAGGGTGATCAATGAAATTTTTGAGTTTTAATTTCCTTATGTGTAAAATTGGTAAATATATACATTACCTATTTTACAGAATTATTGTGTTAGAATGGAGAATAAATGAGATAATGTATGTAAAGTGCTTCTTAAATCTGCCATGTAAAATGATGATATATATGTGTGCTCTAAAATTCAAGTATCGTTTTTATTTTTAATCAGTGCTCTTAGGAAAAAAAATAAGGTCAATCAATAATAGTGGTCATCACCTAAAATCCTTGCTACTAGAGAGACTGAAGATGGAAGATCATAGGAGCTCAGGAGTTCTCAACAATAGTGTTAAATTTCATCAATCATATGTGTGTGTATGTGTGTGTACACACATATACACACAATTATATATGTATATATATATATACACATATATACACATGTCTATATCCATAGATATGTGTGTATATATGGTGTGTATAGATGTATACATACATATGTACATATCCACAGGTACAGAGTCCAGCACCAATATGTTGATCCTCCAAGAGTTGAGGGGTACCAGGCTATCTGAGAAGGAACAAATCAGCCCAGATAAGAAACAGAGATCCAGCCTGAGAGAAACAGGAAAATGAGAGAAAGAGAGAGAGAGGGAGACAGAAAGAGGACAAGGGAGAGAGAGATAGGAAAGAGGAGGGATGGAGGAGGGAAGGTGGGTAGGACATCATGAGTAAAACTCTGATAAAATGACTACATGCCTCATTATTCAGTTCCAAGAATCATTTTGATCTTAACTTGGTGTGGTCAATTGATACAAGTGATATTCTTGGTGATAGTATCAGAAGTTCTTCCAATTCTTTCTCAATACTTATACCTTAAAATTAATGTGTTACCCTATACTCATCACCAGAAAACCTCTCAGAATGCTATTTCCTCAGTGTGTGTAGCTTTAATAAAAAAAAAAAAGAAGGGTTTTTACAGGCTTCCCAGAAATAAGGCATTTAAAGTCAGGTCCCTTTTACTATATCAAAGCTGTAAGAAACTTGAAAAATGAGATAATAAAACAAGGAGTAAGAGAAAAGCAAGGAAAAAATTGTCAGACGTTAAACATATTAAAATTTTTAAATGAAAAAAGATATTTGAAAACGATATGAAACAAGGAAATTGTCCAAAATTATTATGACTAGTTAAAGGCCAACAAAATTAAAATATAAATAGAATCAATCAAGAAAAAAATGTAAAACCCCAAGATGAACAAAACAAGAACTAATAAATTTAAGCAACTCAACCTGAGAAAAAGAAGTTGACCAATCCATAAAGAATTCTCCAAATTAGGAGACTTTGAAGTATGTTCCTATTTAACTACTAGCCATATAAAAATGTATGCATGGTTCACTTTTTAGTTTACTCTGTATATTTAACATTTTTTCTATTACTTTCATGAGTCTAGACCAGTAACAAAAAAAATGATCATGGCTTTATTTGTAGCATTTCCATTTTCCAGAGTTATAAATGATCACACTGAAAATTTAATAGTTGGCTCTCATGAGCTAGTTTGATCTGGCTCCAGTGCAGCAATGAATTTATGAAATATTAAGGAGCAAATAACCTCTATACTTCACATTTATTTCACAAAAAGGGGAAAAATACCTCAAATACCTCATATTCTTTTTACAAGATAAATGTCTTGATACTCAAATAGTGAGAGAGATAATATATTGAAAACTATATTAGTAAATACATACAGTATATAAAATATACTATACTATATATAACATATAAAATATAGTGTATATAGCATATAAAATATATTAGTAAATTTTGATACAATAATATTAAAATATATTTTAAAAATATATCAATGCCTTCACTCTAAGGTGGTAGAATTTACACATTGATGACAGATAGTTTTTAACATTTGAAAAATTTATACATAAAACAGAAACTATAGAATTTTATCAATAGAAAGAAAACATTTTCTAAAATTGCAGCATTTATTGCACTGTTGGTGGATTTTGGAACTGATACACCATTCTGGAGAGCAATTTGGAACTATGCCCAAAGGGTACTTAGTGCATACCCTTGGATCCAGCAATACCACTACTAGGTCTGTATCCCAAAGAGATCATAAAAAGGGAAAAGGACCCACATGTACAAAAATATTTATAGAAGCTCTTTTAGTAGTGGCAAAGAATTGGATATTGAGGGAATGTCTATCAGTTGAGGAATGGCTGAATGGGGAATGTAATGGAATACTATTGTACTATAAGAAATGAGGAGCAGGCCGACTTCAG
Organism: Vombatus ursinus; assembly: GCF_900497805.2. Taxonomy (NCBI): domain Eukaryota; kingdom Metazoa; phylum Chordata; class Mammalia; order Diprotodontia; family Vombatidae; genus Vombatus; species Vombatus ursinus. Next base: position 4,232,889 of record NW_020949548.1, on the reverse strand, counting down.
AAAAACCTGGAAATACTTGTGTGAACTGATGCAAAATGTAGTGAGCAGAACCCAGGAGAAGATTGTGCGCAGTAACAGCAACATTGTACAATGATCAGCTATGACTGACTTAGCTTTTCTCGGTAATATAATCATCCAGGACAGTTCCAAAAGACTCATGGTGGAAAATAGTGTCCCATATCCAGATAAAGAGCTGATGGATTCTGAATGCAGATCAAAGCATACTATTTTCACTTTCTTAATTTTTTTGTAGTTTTCCCCTTTTGTTCTATTTCTTCTTTCACAACATGATAATATGGAAATATGTTTTACATGATTGTAATCTATAACCTTTATCAAATTGCTAATCATCTTAGGGGGGAAGGAGAGGAAGAAGGGAAAAGAAAATTTAGAACTCAAAAATTTATTTAAAAATGTTAAAATTGCCTTTACCTGTAATTGAAAAAATATAATATTATTTAAAAGAAAAAATGTGGTATTTATATAATAAAAAACCCATAAAACAGGAATAATGGGACTTTTCCTAACTATAATTGAAAGTATACATCTACAAAAAATTCTTATATTATTTGTAATGGAGAAACAATAGAAGATTTCTGAGTAAGAGCAGAGGTAAAGCAAAGATATTCATTATCCCAATTATTACAATTTTATGGTGATAGAAGGGTAGCTAGGTGATGCAGTTGTTAGAGTGCTTGACCTGAATTCAGGAAGATTCATCTTCCTAAGTTTGAATCTGGCCTCAGAGACTTACTAGCTGTGTGATCCTGGGCAAGTCACTTAAGCCTATCTGTCTCAGTTTTCTCATCTGTAAAATTAGCTTGAGAAGGAAATGGAAAACTACACCATATCTTTGCCAGGAAAACCCCAAATGGTATCACAAAGAGTCAGACATGACTGAAATGACTGAACCACAGTAGTTATAGAAATAGTTAATATAACAGGTTCCCCCCCCCAAAAAAATTGCATAATTACTTGTAGGCAAAGAGGAGGCCACATCATTATTTGTAGATGGTATAGTTATATTTTGAGACAATCAATAACTTCTGTAAAGTATATGGATACGAAATAAATTAACAAAACAAATTTGTCTTTCTCCACATAATTAACAACCTAATAAGAAGTGAAAATTTACTAAATATAACAAAAATGTGTCATATGTCTAGAAATTGAACTATAAGAACACAACCAATAGTTTGATCAAAGCTGTATATTTTTAAGAAATAAAAGAACTAAATAATTAAAAAGATGGTCAGTTTTCATAATTGTATTGTGCTAAAATCAGAAATGGTTTAACTAACATGATCTTGAATAATAACAGATTTAATTTCATATCATATTATTCATATATTTATATCATATTGAATTTCTAAAAGGATATTTTATAGATGGGTAAATTAAAATCCTTTGTGAGAATAAATTATCAATAATATAACAAGGAAAGATATAATGGAAACAAAGAAAAAATAGGGAGAGTGAGGGCTTTGTTCCATGAGATCTCAAATCCTACTACAAAAAAGTGAAAATCAAAAACACATGCTACTGGATAAACCTACCAGTGGAATACAGGATAAATAGGATTCTGAAATAAATACTAATGGCAGTCTTGTTTTTAATAAGTGTGAGAACACATGGTGCTGACAAATGAATATTCTATTTAACAAAAAGCTGATAGGAAATTTAAAATGTTAAAATGTGAATAAATAAACAAAAAAGAAGGGTATTTATTTGTAAGTTTATATTATAACCCCCCCAAATCCAATGCAAATAAAATAGTTAAATATTAAAAATCACACCTAGAAAAATTATATGACACTGGAAAGTTTTATCTTTCACAGTTATGACCAAGGGGCCCATAGTAACTTCCTATCTTGTAGCTCAAATCTGCCATGAATGCTGTCTTCCTTTAGAATTAGAATGAGAGCTCCTTGAAACAGAAACTTCTGGGCTTTTCTCTTCATATCCCCAGTGTTTGGCACATAGTAAGAACTTGGTAAGTTATTTTCCTTCCTCCCTCCATCCCTCCCTCTCTTCCTCCCTCTCTTCCTCCCTCTCTTCCTTCCTTCCTTCCTTCCTTCCTTCCTTCCTTCCTTCCTTCCTTCCTTCCTTCCTTCCTTCCTTCCTTCCTCTTTATCCCTTTATGCTACAGTCAGCTTTCTAAGACTAGATGTAACAGCAAACTGCACCCACTGGAGGGAGTTTCTACATCAGGAGTTTTGCACATTGATGAAATCACAAGTATAGAGCAACACACACACAGGCATGCACACATGCACACCTACAGACAGTTATACATACAAGTTACTAATTTTTTTTTTTTACAATATGAGCCTGGGATGGCAATAAGAATGGAATACACACACATGTGCATAAGTGTGTATATATATATATATACACATACATACATATATATGTGTATATATATGTATATATGTGTGTGTGTGTATGTGTGTGTGTATGTATATAAGTGTGTGTATATATCTATCTATATATTATACATATATATCTGTAGATCTTTATATATATATATATACATAATGTTGTTCAGTTGTTTCAGTTGTGTTTAATTCTTGGTGACCCCATTTGTGTTTTATTTGTTTGTTTTTGTGCAAAGCTGCTAGAGTACTCTGCCATTACCTTTTCCAGCTCATTTTACATATCAGGAAATGCAGGTAAACAGGGTTAAGTGATTTGCCCAGGGTCACACAGATAGTAAGTGCCTGAGGCTAGATTTGAACTCAGGATTTCCTGACTCTATCCCTGGCATTCTGTGCCACCTAGCTGCATATACACACACATACATACATAAACACATATTATATGTGTATACACACATACACATACACACACATATATTCTTTGTTAAATATGACTAAATGGTTGTGGTATGTACTTTTGCTCACTTGATTAACTAGACTGGGACAAAACAAGTAAATGATAAAGTTTCTATGTTGGACATAATTTTCTTCCACTGTAATAATTTAGTCTTTGTGGACATAGCCATTCTTCTTCAAGGAGTATGATAACATGTACATAATATCATTATAACTTTGGCCTTGGTAATTAGTGTCTCGCGCATTTGGATAAAATAATTTACTTTTTTCTGTATGAGCATGGCTGGGGCTTTCATTGTCTTAGATACTCCGATACTAGCTTATTGAACTGTTTTGAGGCTGTGCCACTTATTGAATGAATTTCCCAATATTAGATTACATCTCACACATACACATTCCTATAAAGGTGGTACTCCATGTCTAGAATGTATTCCTTCCTCACTTTCACCATAAAAAACACCTTATTTCAAAAACAACACCACCAACAAAAACCTAAACAAACAAATAAAAGAACAAATAAAAACAAAGGAACAACACAGCTTCTCAGAGACTACCCTAACCACAAATCCTTTCTTGATCCCACCAGTTACACTCCATGTCCTTTGAAATTACTTGTGCAAACTCTATATTTCCTTATCTATTTATCAATTATATTGCACCAGAGAAATAGTAGTTCCATGAGGTTGTGGTCTTTTTTGGTATTATCTTTGCATCCTCATGATCAGCAAATAGTTTCTTATACAAGGTAGGCATTTAATAAATGATTGCTCTTTAAAACTGTATTGAACTGAATTTTGTCTTTAATATAAACATAGGTCAAGGAGTGGTTTAATTTTAATGTTATTTTATTCCAAAGTTATTAATAAGTCATTGGGAAATTTATAATTGTCTAGGTGGCATATATGTGGGTATGTAGGGGGTTATGATTATCTGACTTTGGTTCTATGTACTATCTAGCTTTCATTATTGCATAAAATGGCATTATTTGACCCATGATAGATCTGATTCTTTATTGAATAATGTCGTGTGTTACTAGCACTTTGATAGACCCTGTTCTCTCTGCGATGCTCTCTGTGTGTCTCACAATATTGGTAAACAACATATTAAATTACTTCACATTATTCCTTTGCCACGTGAGAATTTCAGCATTGTTTGAAGAGAAACATTTTGCATATCACATTTTATAATACCTCCTTAGTTGAGATACTCTGGCTTGAACTTCCAAACTACTTTTGAAGAGTAAGAGTAGAGTTGCTGACAAGTTATATTTTCATGTTTCACCTTTTTTCCTTTTTGACTCTTTACTCTCATGTTGAGGGGGTTCATAAGCAACTGATCAAAAATGAGAGGAAAGAATAAAGAAACAGCAAAGAACCAAAAATAAACCCAAATAGAGTTTGGGATAAATATCTGTATTTTCTTTTTAGTATAGAGAAAAAAATCTTACTTTTTGTAGTTCTTTGTTCTTTTCAATGCACTGCTGTATGTATCACCTCATTTGATCCTCATGAAAATGCTGTAACATTGATAGGGCAAGAGGTAATCCATATTTTTACAGACACAGAAATAGATTGAGTAACTTAGCTAGGAGCACATAGCGAGTGATATCTGAGCTAGTTTGGTAGCACAGTAGTTGGAATACTAGACTAGCTTCAGGAAGACTTGAATTCAATTTCTGCTTCCGATATTTATTGACCATGTTGTTGGATCAGTTACTTAAACTATGTCAACCTCAGTCCTCTCTTTATTGAAAATGGAGAAAGTGATTGCACCTTCCTCACAGGATTATTGTGAAGATCAAATAAAATGATGTGTAAAGTGCTTTGCCAATCGTATTGTTATATATAAATTCTAGGTATCATCATTATCACAAACATCATCATCATCATTGACTTTTCACTTAGAACTTTTTGAACTATGCCAGACCTTCCCATAGGAAAGCAAACTGTTGAGTCCTGGGGCATAATTGCCTACAACAAATCTTTAATTCAACCATAAATGGTCTTTTAATTGAGTACAGTTATGATCTCCCATTAAATACAAAAAGAACATTTTCACATTAAGTAGAGGTGGGTAATGGGTATATTAATGATCTCTTTGGTTAATAAAAATTTATATTCCTTTTACTTTCTCAGTATTTTATTGATAACTGTGGAGATAATTGCTTAATTATGTATTGAAATCACGAATGGTAAGTTGGGAAAATTTGGGAACAAATTTGAAATGTGTCTACATAATTAATATTCTATTCATTTACAGATTAATTTTTTAAAGACTGAAATGGAAAGAAAGAGCAAAATGATCCGAGATCTCCAAAATGAGGTAAGAATAGCTTTAAGGAAAATGTTGTATTAAAACCCAAGAAAAAGTATATCCAACAGCATTATGACTAGGCCATGAATACCATGCCATTTTGCCTGCCATTTATCTTCTAGTATAGAATAACAAATGTATCATGGATAATTTCCTTCTTGATAACTGAGAAATGGAATATAAATTCAGTCTTCAGCCACATTGTTTATAGTATTTCTTATTAAAGACTGTCTACTGTGTGCCATCCTTTTCCATGTCCCTCTTTTTGAGTAACCATCTTTATTTTCCACTATGGTCATACTCTCTGATCCTTTGCTTCTATTTTTCATCTCTTTTTATTGACTTTGGTTTACAACAAGCAAAGGACGAGGCAAGTCCACTGTCTAATTTAGAAGGAGCATAGGGGATCCATAAAGGCATTGCTGCTACCTCTTCATGAATGAATATGCTATTTACCTGGATTAGACAGAAGATGTGGCTTAAGCACTTATTCTATTTGCCACTTAGAATAAATGGATGAATGAGCCATTGACTAGATTAGCATTCCTTGTACCTGTAAATTCAGAATGCAATGTGTACTAGCCAATATATAACCATATTAAATCATTTTCCTAATCTGAATCAAGAAAAAAAGTCACATCACAAATTTTCTTATATTTAGCACTATTTACTTGGTTTGAGAGAGGAAAATGAGAGAGATAAAGAGAGAGAGAGAGAGAGAGAGAGAGAGAGAGAAAGAGAGAGAGAGAGAGAGAGAGAATACATTAAGCACTTTGTTGTTGTTCAAGCACAAATCAGAATAAATGCATGTGAAGCATAGAGAAAGGGAGAGAGAATTTAAAACACAATTTGGCAGGAAGAACTTCTTTTTTTTGTGTTTCGTCTTAATGATTTTCTCTTTGATCCATTTAAAAAATTGGCCTGAACTTGAACATTTAGATTTGTTACTGAAATGCTTCTGGTTATAATTGTTATTTTGGAAAACTTTAACAGGAATATGTTTGAAGGTGAATGATCTTTTTGTTTCTCTGATAAAGCAACGGCTATTTTTAGGGTCATATGGAGTACACAGCTAGTCGTCTTCTGCACCCTTCAGCCCATCATTTTTCATACAAATGAAATCATGTCACATTGAGTATCATTTGACAACTTTAATGTAGAATAGAAGTTACCAAAGTGCTACCAAAGAGGGAGAGGGTGGGCCAGGCTGATTGCTTATATGAATCCTGTCATTCTATGTCTAAGAATAAGGGCTGTTGACTGATGTGGATGTGCAGGGAATTCACTTATCAACTTAGATTTAAGAAAGAAATATATAGAAGATGGAAGCAAAGACAGTTGACAGATGATGAATGCAAAAGCTTGACACACCCTGTAAGAGTAGGTTGAGTAATGCCTAAGTTCACCTGAGAGAGGTTTTGAAAGTGAACAACAACAAAAAAAGGATGTCATTGTTATTGGGAGCGAAAGGAGCTGGGAATCAAAAAAAGAGCTAAAACAGAGGCACAGAAGAAAATGAGATGATGGTAACTGTTGACAGAGAAGACAACGCTGCATAAGTGTTCTTTTGTATTTTTTTTCTGCCAAAGAGAGTAATCTCTGGACCTGTTAGAGATAGAACCAATATGACAATATGACATTGGTACCTAAGTAAGAGGACACTTAACTGACCTAGATGGGTACAAATCCCTTAGTTCAAATGAACTACGTCCTCGCAGAGATGAAACAAACGTATTAAAAGCACTCATTATGTTTTGGGCACTGTGCTGAGCACTTTACAGATATTATCTCATTTGATTCTCACAAAAACCCTATGAGATAGGTGGTATTATTGTCCCCATTTTACAGTTGGGAAAACTAAGACAGAAAGCTATAAAGTGACTTGCCAAGGATGACATAAGTAATAAATGTCAGAGGCTGAATTTGAACTTAGGTCTTTCCTGACTCCAGGTCCAGTGTTCTAGTTACTGCACTGCATGGATGGATGAACTAGAAGGCAGGATTGCTAAGTCAAATTTGGCTCAGTGATTGGTCTTTAAAATATGAAGAGTGAAAGAGGGGTAGAAGAATGCAAGAAAATATGGAGAAATTGAAGAAGGGCAAATGTCCTGATTAAAAAAAAAAAGGAAAGAGACTAGCCTGCAAACCGTAGTTTGTAGTAAACTGTAGCCAAGGGATTCTGACTTTGATTCCTGGGAAAATTCTACAATTTATTATTTAAAGTCATGGTGGGCAAACGTAAAGAAAAGGAAACCATTTTCACCAAGATCAATGTCTTGATGGCCCTCTACAAAGAAAATCCATTAGCGGGCCCAAAGTGTCTGTGCAATTTAACTTTTTTATCAGTGTACTTAACTAAAGGCAAAAAGACTTTCACATAAGATTTGGGCATTGAGCTGAGCGCTTTAGAGATATCATCTCATTTGATTCTCTCAAAAACTCCATTAGGTAGATTTGTAGATGACACAAAGCAGATGATAGAGGGAGGATTCAAGAACACAGAACATAGAATTAGGACAAACTGAACAAGATGGAATTGAATGAGAATAATTTACAATCTCGATTTTGCCTTAAAAGTTCAAGATGGAGAGGCATAGCTGGACAGGAGCTCATTGGAAAAAAAATACAAAACAAAAAAAATGCCTGAGAGATTTCAAACACATTGTTGATCATTGTAGTGATATGGCAAATAAGAACACTAATGCAGGAATCCTTTTTCATTGGGTTGGACTTTATGGTCTCTCTTTTCCTTTCTAGTTATGAGATTCTCTGAATTGGTGACTTTTCCACAGATTTTCTTTCTTTTAGTCTAAGATATAGAGTTAGGGACAGGTAGATCCCCAGATGACTCATACCATGTGTCATTTTGAACAAGTCATTTTAGGGAAACTGTCAGATGGTTACTAAATTCTTGATCAGCTATTGCCTTTTATTCTTATTTTTGTGCTTTGTCGGTCCTTCTAGGCTATATTGCTGCAAAATAAATTGGCTTCAAAATAAAACCCCAAACAAAAAAGTGAAAAACTTGACCTTGGAACCCACAGTATTGAACTTATTTATGTTCATTGGTGCCAAATGGAAAGAATGATTTAAAAGAAAATTGTAGGCAATTGTATCTTTTTGTTTTGTTTTTCAACTTGGCTATGAGGCTGATTAGGTACATAGATTGTTCATTATTCCTAATGTTTCCTAAAGGTTGAATTTTCTCAAATGCCTCTCAGTTTCATAACATAAATATTTGATTTTTTCCACCAAAACAAAATCTGAAGGGCAAAATAAAATTATAGCAGGGATTTAATATGTTTAATTAATTAATATATTTAGTATGCATTAAAGATTCTTCCTCCCCACACTCATAACTTGGGATTTACATTTCCACTTTTTGAGGTAAATATTGAGAATCATTGTTATAGGATCACAGTATTTAGAGCTGGAAATTACCATAAATGTTATCCAACTTAGCACTCATACTTTATAATTGAGGAAACTGGAACACAGAGCAAAGGGATAGACTTCCCAGTTTCACTGGTGGTAAGTAGAAGAGTTCTGATTTAAACCCAGACCTCTCAAGGAGAAAGTAAATTTTATGTTTGAGAGAATATATTTCATGTAACTGATGCTTAAGCATTCTTCAAGGAATTTCTCTGTGACTGACTTCTTTCTGTACTTTCTCCCTTGGATAACTCATTCTTTCAGTGACCTCAAATATCACTACTATGGTGGTGTTACCAAATCTGTCTCTCTAGGTAAGACATTAGTGCTGAATTCTGGAAAAATGTGCATAACCAGCTGTCTCCCTTTTGATACTCTACCCATACTCCAAAATTACTTGGTAGATTAACTCTTCCTCTTGACTTACACATGTTTGTCCATTTTATTATCAGTTATATCTTTTACATGGGATGAAAATCTGAGGATACATTTTTACTTCTCTCTTAATCTTCATATCTAACCTGTCATCAGCTTTAGGTCCTTGATTATACTAGATGTTTCATAATTTTGCTGAATTAGGTTGGAACCTCCCTACCCCATTGTGTGGCACATAGTAAATGCTTAGTAAACGTTCACTGTTGATTTTTCATTTAGATGCTGAAGAAGTGGTGGATTGGACCAAGTGGTTACTGACATAGCCTAAATATGTTGTAATTTTAAAAAAAAATATTCTTCTTGTCATATTTTCTTCAATTTTGCTCTTTTAAATGTTGAGTTCAATAAAGATATATTTATTTAGCTGAAGCATATGGTTAATTATCCAGTCAAGTGGCTGAGATTATCCAACAATGCTGTGTCCCTGATAGAATATTTCTCCTTTAAAAGTTTGCACTTTTTAATAGACAAAAAGGAAAAAGAATAATTAATAAAGAAGATTTGTTCAGATAAGCATTGTGATCACCTTCCATCCTTCACATGAACAACCAGCTAATATTCCTTCCTTTGCCTTCCTTTTTTGCCTTTCTCCCTTCTTCTCTCTCTTTCTTTCTCCCTTCTACCCTTCCTCTCACCTTTCCTTTCTGCCTTCATTCTTCCCGTTCTATTCCTTTTCATAAATACTTGTTAAACACAAATTACATGCATGGAGAAAGTGAAGAGCAAATATGGTTCCTGCTGTCTAGGAACTTGTAGTCTAGTTAGGAGGATAAGTCAGAGTAACAAATCATCAGAACATGAGGACTTGTGTGATAAATCCTGCTGGAGACATGTGCAGAACAAGCGTAGAGAAAAATTGATGAGAAATGTATCATCTCTTATGGAATTGGAATGATTCACTGTTAGAAGAAACTCCCAGATGTGGAAATTCCCTATCAAAGAAGCTTGACACTTTCTCTGCCACTTAAACAGTTGCCTGGAGCCCAGTGGCAAACCATGCCCCAGTATCTTTGACAAGAACACCCCAGATAGGATTGGGAAGAGTCTGACATGACTGAAAAACAACTGAATAACATATTGAAAGTATTTATCAGAAGCAGGATTTGAACTCAGGTCTTCTTGGCTTCAAGGCAGCCTCTGTACTATACTACCACTGCTGCTTTTCATATCACTAAATAATGCTCACCATTTTTAATAAGAAATTTTTATTTCAAAAGTGCTTTGACTAACAATTTTCTTTATACCATCCCACCAGACAGAAGTAAGCACCTTGAACCCAACATCTGTTTTGGCTTTAGAACCCCAGCATCTATTGCAGCCTAATGGGATGCATAGGATATATTCAGTGAATGATTTATTCGATTGAAATTGTTGAACCCTATCAGCTGTCTGTCTCAGAGAGATTAAACAATTTGCCCAATAGCAAACAGATAATATGGAGAGACAGGACTAAAGTCCAGGGTTTATGACTATGAATCCACCTTTTCTAACACTTCAGATCATCTTTCCATTCTGTGTGAGTAGGGAAGCCTCCTTTTAGAGAATCATGGGCCCACAGATTTAGAGCTAGTAAGTATTCTAGATATTGTGTAGTCTGGCCCTCTCATTTTGCGGATGTGGAGATAGGAATCTGACAGTGAAATGACTTGTTCAAGGTCACACAAGGAGTGAGCATCAAAGTTTGAATTCAAGTTCAAGTCTTCCCCATTGCAATCCAACTCCCTATCCATTTTACTATGCTGTTGCTCTATTATTGTAAAATGTGACAAACTTAAAACTACCCATTCCCACCTAATAAATCACATTTTGAACTAACAAATATAGTTTTAATTTATTCTGAAGATATATGACTTGTCTTTTAAAATGTGGGAGTCAGTACTTTTTAATAGTCTATGGTAACAAATCCAGCTTCTGCTCAGCATCCTTGCAGAGACCTTTGAATCTGTGCCAAATCAGGTCCATGAGTTCCCATTCAGAATAAGAAAGTCATTCGAGAGTCCTTTCCTTCCTAAATGTATCCCATTCAGAGTCATAAACTCCCGAACTACTCCCATCCAATATGGCAGCAGAAGGTTAAGTAAGCTCTGTTTTACAAGGACAAGGAGGTTTTTCTTTGTATTTCAGAAAGTCATGATGGTTTTAATGGATTGGAACACTATCAAAGCAGGTATATTTTGTGTCTGCTGCTGAATTTCATCTTTTCTAGTTTAGGAAAAAGAATTGTCAAGGAAACAGAGTCTAATAAGAATCGGAGTGTATTAAAGTCTAACTCCCCTTCTCAGTCACTTTCCTCGAATTGCACAGAGGGGCTCAAAAAGAATGATACCATTGGAATGGTTATTATCAACAGCAGCAGCAGTACTTGAACATTTCCTACCTTTCTATAATTCAGGAAAATCAATCAACAAGGTAGAAAGAATAATGATGGGAGTTCTCATTTATGGAGTTCCTTGCAGTTTTATATGATACTTTTCTCATAACACCCTTGTGAGATAAGTATGCATACAAGTCTGATTATTCCAGTTTCACAGATGAGATAACTGAGGCTTAGAGATGTGAAAGAAGTGTGGTTACCCGAAATTACCTGATCAAGTTGTGTTGCCTGAGGTTACTCAGTTAATAAATACCAGAAAAAATACTCCCACAGAAATCTTCTTATTCTAAACTTTTTGATTCTATATCACCATGTTGCCCCACTTAGTGAATATATTTGCATTCGGATTGTCACACTGAATTGTTGGAACAGTTCTGTCTGCATGAAAATTTCTGCCATATTGCTGAACTGGAAGCTCCATGATGCTAAAAACAGGGCCGTCTCTAAATTATATATCTCCCATGTTTCCTATATCAGAGTTCAGCAAAGAGTCAAGGCTTAATGAATGAATGATTCTATGATTGAATTCCTGCTGGATGATAGATTTAGAACTGGAGAGGGCCTTAAAAGTCATTTGGTCTGACTCTTTGATTTTACAGATGGAGAAACTGAAGCCCTATAATTGGCTGAAGGTCACAATAAACTGCAGAGCAGGGATTTGAACTCAGATCCCATGATTCTAAAGGCAACACTCTCATTTCGGTGTTCATTCCACTGCATGCATCACAATGCATCCTTTCTCTTTGGCTTTCAAAATCCTTCATTATCTAGCCTCACTTTCCTCTTTTTGCTGTTTTTGCTAAAATGTCCATAGAATATTTTACTTTGCTTTAAGCTTCTCTTCTTATTTACGCATACTTAGATATTTTTCACTTTCTGCTTTTATTTCTTTCCCTTTTTCTATAATTCCCACCACTTTCACCTCCACCCCAACTCTTTAAGTTTCAACTCCAGTTCTTCCTCATTCACCCAGATTTCTGGGACTACTTCCACCCTCCTCAATGCCCACTTTTTCTGAACTCCTGTCACAGATTTTGATAGACGCATCCAGTCATAAAGCCAGAGGGTTGGAAGGAACATCTGAAGTTATCTCTCACAATCCTTACCTGAAACATGATGTAGCATGATATAAGCCCAAACAAGGTAGATGGTGCTAAAAATATTTCATTGAAAATAACACATACGTGATAGGAAGTCAGATGTAAAAAATAGAGAACTATTCTCAGAGTTATGGAAACCTGATAAAATTCTCACTTCTGAGCCATATTGACTAGATGTCCTCTCAGTGACCCAGTATAACTAGAAGCTGCCAGTAAGCTAGAAAATAGTAGCTGATAACAAATATCTATTGAAGACCTATTCCACTGACTTTTCTTATCAAAATGAAACTTTGGGGGGAAAAGTTTTTATTTTTTGCTTTACATATTTCCAACTTGTAACCGACAGTTATGTTGATTTTTTATAGAAAGTTATGGATGCAAAGCAGCTCATATACCTTATGTCATTTTATTTTTTATAATAACCTTGTGAGGTGAACAAAGTGAGTGTTATATGCATTTTCAAGATGAAGGAAAAGGGCTTCTTGAGGTTTAGTGATTTATTAAATATCATATGGGTAATAAATGCAGTGAGGTGGCACAATGGATGACGTGCCAGCCCTGGAGTCAGGGACGCTCATCTTTGTGAGTTTAGATCCAGCCTCAGATATTTACTAGCTGTATGACCCTGGGCAATTCAGTTAACCCTGTTTGCCTCAGTTTCCCTATCTGTAAAATGAGCTGGAGAAGGAAATGGCTGTATCTTTGCCAAGAGAACCTAAATGGGGTCCTCAGAAGTCAGACACAACTGAAGTAATTGAACAAAAAAAATGACTGATAAGTGAAATCATATGATCTATCTCCTCGTAAAGGAGAATATGGTGTATTAGCAAGAACACTGGACAAGAGTTCAAAGTTTATGGGTTTAAATTCTTTTGCTAATTATTAGTTATGTCGTATTGGGAAGGCGACTTAATTTCTTTGGGCCACGGTTTCTTCAAGTGAAGTAAAATAATCTATCTAAATAATGTAATAATAAATTATATATACATATACATATATAATGTAATATATCTCAGAGGTTTCTACTAGCTCTAGGTCTATGTTCATAATACCTGATATTCTTTGAATTGTGTTACATTGTGCCTCTATTGTCCTCCTATGTCTTTCTGATCTTTAGAGTCCTCACTGATTAGGAATATATTTGAAGTATTTCAAAAACAAGTATTTGAGACAGGAGCAAGATGGAGCAGAGAGGAGAGGTGGGGTGGCAATTTTAGCAAGCAGTCTCAATCTTGACTCATGGACGTGTCTGTTGATTTCAGCAACTGGACGGCACTTGGGGATTCTGCCTACCAACAGAGCTTCTGGTTTCTGGTCAATGAGTTTTGTCAATTTGAATGGTGGTAAATGTTGAAAAGATGTTTTTTAATAAGTATAAATATTGTCTTATGCTGATGTCTTGTATTCCTTTACCAGCCTATATAAGGAACCAACTAAAATAGGAAAAATTAATGTGTAACTATGTCAGAAAGGGTTGGAAATTCAGTCATTTTGAATCTTTGTAAAACCATGAAACCCAAAACACCAGAAGAAAGACTGTTTGAAATGATACAGAAACACAATTTCCAATAGTTATTTTCTGTTTCTAATTCCTGTAACAAGTAATTTACTCAATCGATGATGTACCTATAAGGTTTTAAGTTGCTTTAGTTCAGGGACTCTGTCTAATTCTTCTTTGTATCCCTAGTGTCCAACTTAAACTTTGGAGGAATATATTAAGATGCATAATTGTTGAACTTATGAATGATTCATTCATTCCTTTAGATATTCATGTGTAGTCATATCTTTGCATGCATTCAAAATAAGAATTAATGAATCACGATGGTGATTCGTATTTTCCTCTTTTTTTCCTTTCCTTCAATTTGAATGGTAGTTTTCTAACGCTGACAAAAGATATTTTGAAACTTCCCTTTTTTGTATCTCTTCCCCTTCTATGGTTTCTCTCATCTTCTTTAGGAGCTGGAGCTCTCTTCATTCTCCAGACTATAAGGAAGGAATATACAACCAATTATTTATTCATTTAGGTGACTTTAAAAAGCAGTTTCTCATAACGTCTAGACGGCTGGCCTGAAACAGGATGATCTGGATCTAAATCCAGTTTCTTAGAATGATTTGCTGTCAAGCCCTAGGCAAGTCACTTAATCTTTCTGTAACTCAGAGTTGAAAAGAAATGCTTATTGACTTGACTTAACTTGAGTAATTCCCTAAGACTGATTTGCTAAATTATAGACAAGTTGAAATCCTTACTGCTGTACCAGGAGATCCAGTATCTCTGAGGAGGTGGTGCTTCCTTGTTCTCTACAGTCATGATACATAGGTAGTTGACCTTCTACTTATGCCTACAAGTCAGAGAACAGATGTACCCCAACCCCAAAGCACTTCTGACTCTTCTTCTGAAAGAATATTGTGATTCTGGCAATTGTAGTCATCGACGTGGTCTAATCCTGCCAGGACTGTCCCACACAGTCTAATATGAATGTTTTAAAGTATAGTTGTCCTACATGGGAGAATATTCCAATCCATAATAAGAAGATGAATGCGAATCAAAACAAATCTTGGGTTTTACCTCAACAGATTAACAGTGATGACGATAGAAGGGAAAAGTCAATGTTAGAGGGGAGAGGCACACTTATGCATTGTTTGTGGAGTTGCAGATTAGTACAACCATTCTGGAAATCACTTTAGAATTATGCAAATAATGTGGTTAATATGGCCATACCTTTTAACCCAGAGGTGCTATCACTCAGATGGTACCCCAAGGAGGCCAAAGACAAAAGACTTTCTATAATTAAAATATTTATAGCAGTGATTTTTGTGGTAGGCACAAATGGGAAGAGAAAGATGCCTATCCATTGGGGAATGGCTAACCGACTTGCGGTTCATGAAGATGTGATATTAACTACGCTGTAAGAAATAATTGACACGATTAGTACAGAGAAGCATAGAAAAACTTACATGAATTGATACCAAGTGAAGTAAGGAGAATCAATTAAATAATATACACAATGACAAGATTGATATAAGTGGAAAGAAAAATAACCACAAAATAATCAAAACAGGAATGTTGAAAGATCTCAAAGAACAATCTTTTCCCCAACCAAGAAATACGAGATTTGACTCCACTCTTTTACAGAGCTAGGGAGGGCTTTCATAACCCTGCATAAAACCCTGCATAAAATGTCAGATTTTTGTACTATATTGACTGACTTTAATTATTATTTACTTCTTCCTCTTTTTTTTTCTTCCTTAAAAAGTGTTCTTTCTTATAAGGGATTGTTCTCTGGGAAGGGAAGGGGTAGAATAAAAGAGAAAATTTAGTCAATGTAAAACAAAAAGACTCCAATAAAATATATTTAAATATATGCTTGTTACCATCATATGATTCCTTTAAGCCACTATGATATTTAGTTACTCTTTCCATAGACACGAGCAAGAGAAGATTCGACCTACTTGTAAAATAATCAAGCATAGTTTTCCTTATTACAGCACCAATATAAACAATACCATCAAAATGCTTTTTAAAGTATAAAGATCATAAATTTAGAGTTCAAACGAACCTGGGGTCATCTAATCTAACCCACTTAAAAATGATTAAATCGAAACGCCGAAAGATGTGAAATGATTTCCCCAACATCACAGAGGTGGGATGGAAGATAGTAACAATTCAACTCAGGTCCTCTGATTTCACTTTGCTTCCAAGGATGTTTCTCAGAGAATTGTGTGAATAGGAGAGTTAAGCCAGGGGTGGAGCGAAGGTGGAATGGGGTATAGGACAGGAATGTAGCGAGAACAATGTGTAACTAATGGACAGCCCGTGTTCTCCAACACTACAATGCATCAAAAGAATGAGAAGAAGATCCCCAGAACATTGGGTAAAATTTTTATGTTAGATGTAGCATGTGGTGAAGAATTACAGAAGCAGCATGAATTTATATGCGATAAACTTACAGCAAGAAATTATAGAAAAAAATGCTCTAATTAAATAAAGTATTCCATTGGCTCTGGCTGAGCTTCATAGAATTAGAAGGACTCTCCTGATTTCTTCTGAAGAACTCCACAAACCTCGAACAGTTTGAAACCTTCCATCCTTTGACAGCCTAAGGTTCAATAATTTTGTGTCCTTTCCCATATCCCTTTGCAACCGTTATGACTCAAAGCAAGTTCCTGGCCAGAAATCAATAAATTTAACCCTCCTATTCTCTATACAGAGCATTGGCAAAGTCCCTTGTATACAGAAGGTGTTTAATAAATGTTTTATTCCCTTTTAAAGTGCTTAACTTGACAGGGACCTCTTTAACCATGCCATTCTTGCTATAGATGTAGGAACACAAACCTCTAAAACTGAAATCATGAAATTTGCTTTTTGGTAGCTTGGACTACGCACATTCACAAGGCACTAGGGGACTATTTGAAGACCATCTAGTTCAGTCCTCTTATACAACAGATGAGGAAAGGGAGGGCTCAGAGTAAAGCAACTTGCCCAAAGTATCACAAGTAATAAATCATAAAACCAAATAGGAACACACATTCTTTGGCATGTTCCTAACTCCTTTTTCCACTTTATGTCTACCCAGGACAACAAATTTTCTTCCAGTCAAGATTAAACTTTTATTTCTTACCATGGTTAATAACTACTGCCCTGCTTGTTTGGGTACTTGGTTCTTACATTGTTGTATCCCAGCTAATTTTAATTCTTCAGTCATGGTCTTTCTAACTAAAATTTTTTTTTTAAAGGAACCCAACCCCTCTTGGAGAATTTTAACATTATCTGGAATCTAACACATGTAAACGGAAACAATATTCTCCCCAGTGGCAAGTGCATAGAACAAGTGTACTCTGTGTTACAGCTTCTATAAGTTATCCATGACCCCTTTTTGGGGCTGTTTTAAAAATATAAATCATTAAGCCTTGGGATATCTCACACATCTTAACTGTAAGTATTAAAATAGCTATTAGATCTTCATCAAGCATCTTATTACTTTTTAATACAAAGCTTTTCTAATTTTCTTGATGAATCTATTTGTTGACCAAAAAAAACCAACAAAAAACCTAACAATATATTGTAAGCCGTGACTTTATTGAGATGATATTTGTAAAGCACTTAGCATAGGTGCATGACACATGGCAAATGCTTAATAAATACTTCTTCCCATGCCCTTCCCTCCTCTTATTTCTCTTGTGTTTCTTGATAACACACTATTCCTCATTATCACAGAGGAGTCATCCTGTTGGTTCTCCTACCCAGATATTTGATTTGGGGGCAGGGAGAATCATTAAATGTAAACCTTGCCTTTGCAAGGCAAGTTGAAGGCATCATTTTGGAGTGAGGTGCAAAAAATATGTAAAAAAAAAAAAAATTCCGAGTCTGTGGTTGTTAAAGTCCTTCTGTTTTCATCCTCAAAGGATATTGCCTGGAGTAGAAGACATTCACCTTTTCCCCTGCATACATGGACAACACCATCATTATGCAAAAAATAGAGATTATCAGGATATGCAGAGTGAAGCAACTGCTTCTAAGTTTTCATTCTCCTAGCTTCTTAGATTTCGCATAAGGAATTAAGTCTTCGCTATAAATATGTATTGGTGAATCTTAAAGGATAAGCAGTGTCCTGCTAATTGAGCAATTCTATTGATGGGAGAATGAGAGAGAAAAATTTCCATTTGTGTCTCCATTTTTGCAGACATCTACTTTAAGGGTATACAGAAATACATGAGCTACTACTCCACTCGTACCCTTACTGTGTGAAGAATTAAATTGGGAAGGATGAACGTTTGTTTTTATTATAGTAATAAAAATTCATGTTTAGAAAGCATTTTACAGTTTATCAAATACTTTTCATATATAAGGATAGAGATATAAATGTACATACATATGTCTATATGTATATGTATGTGTGTGTATATGTGTGTATGTGCATAGATATTTCTTCCATTTTGCAGATGAAGAAAGAACCTCAGAGGGGTAAAATTAAATTACTTGCCCAAAGTGAAAGAGGCAAAATAAATCTCAGACCTGAGACTCTTACTTTGACCATCCACTGTGCCATCTTGTATTGCAAGAGGACCTAACATCTTCATTTTAAGGGATAATGTGTGAACATATTGATTCAGGATTCATCCTTGAATGTACTTGTAAGACTCCATGATATCATGCATGTGAGTTTCACAAATACTATTTTTCATTTACTGATAGGGACTGATAACTGCCCTGGAGGCAGATCAACCTAAATATGTTGAATTTGCAACAGTACAGAGGGTCCCAAGTAACAGGTTATAATTATTGTTGTTCAGTCTTTCTTCAGTTGTGTCCAACTCTTCATCACCCCATTTGGAGTTTTCTTATAAAGTGAATTGCTGTCCATTCTCAAACAGTGTGTGAACAGTATTTGTAAACTTTATTCATTAGTGGCACATTTACATGGTAAAGCCTCAATTAATTGAAACACTTGGGGAGCAGGCAATCTAGTTAATTGAATTTTCTGAGGAAGTAATTGGCAGTAATTCAAAGTTAACCAGAAAACTCCCCTTTAGCCTCCACTCATCAAAATCTTTCCAAAGAGCCATTTTGTTTCTAAGTCTCAATAGAGCACATACATATTTCTAAGGTCATAGGATATAGATTGGAAGGGACCTTTAGTCATCTAGCCCAACCCAATCATTTTCATAGGAGGAAGCCAAGAGTCAAAGAGGTGAAATTATTTGTTCGTGGTCATATAAATAACAAGTAGCAAAACCAGAATGTAACCTCCTGTGTCCCCCATTTGAAATTCAAAGCTTGCTACATGACACCGTGCCTTTGATGAAGAAAATATTTTGCAAGAACCCAGGTCATTATTTAGAGTTGTTCTGTTTTTGTCAGGGACTTAAGATGTTAAAAAGAAAAGAGACTGATTTGAATGTGTTCTAACTTCGATAACCTCATTTTTGGGGGGGAGGGGGGAGAATACCTTGCCTATTTATCCTATTGTTACAGTTTGTCACTTGTTTTCTTAAAAGTGGGGTGGAAGGGGAATAGATAAATCCAGTTAATTGCCTGTTCCAATTGGTCTGATTACAGTTAATGGGTGATGGGAACAATGCTAGGTTATTTAACTTCCTCAATTGTCTTAGAAAGGCATTTTCTATATTCAGTGCTTGCTTCCAAGGCCACAGCTCATTAAATCAGCTTGCAGCTCTGACAAAGTTAAGCAAAGTTTAAGGTCCCAACTAATATGCACTCTTCAGATTTTTGATATCATCGGGGGTTTCATCACCATTCTTATCAGGATCGAGGGATTTAGCCCCTACTGTGTGTCAGGCACTCCTCACAAGAACAGATTCCTTGGAGATACCTGGCTGATTAGACTCAAGAGGAATATTCATTTATTCACTTATTTTCTTACTATTTGCTCAAGGCTGTTTCTTTGAGTCGCAAGTGACCCAAGCAAAGTAGGTGGTGTGATTAGAATTGGTCGAAGACTTCTGTATGAAAACTTGTTTATATTTTCCAGTCATTTGGAGCAATAGAACCTGGAATAGGTGGAGACAGTGTTAAGAGAGAAACCAATGATAGACACTTTCAGACCTTAGGAGAAATGTGATTTTAT
Source organism: Vombatus ursinus (assembly GCF_900497805.2). Classification (NCBI taxonomy): domain Eukaryota; kingdom Metazoa; phylum Chordata; class Mammalia; order Diprotodontia; family Vombatidae; genus Vombatus; species Vombatus ursinus. The sequence continues at coordinate 4,212,815 of NW_020949548.1, read as the reverse complement.
CAGTATGGGCACCGTGTCCACTGAAGCAGATTGCTCACTTCCCATGCCTTGGTAAGCAGCCTTAATGGCTTATACTAGCCAAGAAACATTCACCACCTGGTGGCCATCCTTCTGGAGATGGAGTTCTCTAAATTTAACTAGTTTGATCCTCAGGCAAAGTCGAGTCTGTCGGGGGCATACAAATATAAAGCCTGTCTGGCTTGGTAGTTGATTCAGGGACTCAATTCCACTGGCATAATTTCAAGAACCCAGGGTCAACTGCATAACACAGTGAGGTACCAGAGTCCTATAATGGAGGAAAAAAGTTAGCAATTAAATAGGCACTTCATTAGATTTCTGATTTTTTAGAATTTTTATGTAGGTACCACCTCCAGTGATGCAAATTATAACCCATCTGTCTGTTTTCTGAAGACAAGTATAACTCTCCTAGAAGGCCTTGCTGGTTAGATTTGGAGACAGTTCAAATCTCAGCCCCGATACTTACTACACATTTAGTCTTGGAAAAGTCATTGACCTCAAAGATTATCTGAACCCTTAGCTCAAATTTTGTGTATGGGTGGGAATTTCACCCAGGCATTAAAACAAACACAATTATTATAAAGTGTTTGTGCAATTGTGGTTATGTACTTAGAGTCAAGTTGTGATATGACTTAGGTCAGAGTTTTATTCACTAGGCATTTCTTTAGTAATTGTAGAATCACAGAACCAGTGACTACCTGGGATAAAACTTTGAAAATCATCTAATCTAGTTTCCCTATTATTTTGATGGATTCCTGAGAAGTCAACATACTTATCCAAGTTAATAAGCCCATTTCTGACACCATGTAAGAGAGCCTGACTTTTGGATATACTGGAGGGACTTTTGTTCTGTCACCTAGAATCCAGGCAGGCCCTAGACTTTGAGGATAACAACAGCAAGGCTCTGGAGCACCTGCAAATTTCTCCTTATAGCTCTGAGCCTGCAGTCAATCTCTTTTTACACATTTTCTCTGTGAGTAAGTAGAAGAAAAACCGAGGTAAGGCTTACTCCATGACTGCCTGGGCAGTGAGGCAAAGACCTCAGGTAGAGCTCCAGTTCTGAATCTTAAACTTTCTGCTTTTCTGCTTCAGCTATATAGCAGATGCTGGGAAGCCAGGAACTTAGAAAATCTGTCTCCATGAAAATTACATGAAAGCTTCCAGCTCCTCATTAAAATGCCTTTGAGGCTGAAATGTGAGGGAGGAGAGTGCTTATGTGGCTCAGGAAATTAAGGTGTCTGTTGTGATGCCCCAAGGGTTCTGCTTTTGGCCCTTACTGGGAATAAGTGATGGAATTCGCAATTGTACTTGTGTTACTATATTATGTTAACATCATATACATACATACATGCATGCATATGTACATATACATGCACATATATCTATATCTTTATATCCAGCTATATTTATATCTAGCTATATATCTATCTCTATCTATAGATACAGATATCTATATATCTATATCTATGTTTATATCTCTGTCTATCTATCTACACTCTCTCCTTTCTCTTAGTTGCAGGGAAATCAGGACCCTTAGAGAAACACATCTGCAATATTCCCTCAGTGCCAAGTTTCCTTCTTTTTTTTTTTTTTTTTTTGGTAAGTCAATTGGGGTTAAGTGACTTGCCCAGGGTCACACAACTAGTACGTGTCAAGTGTTTGATCGGAAGCTGGATTTCAACTCAGGTCCTCCTGACTTCAGGGCTGGTGCTCTATCCACTGTGCCACCTAGCTTGCCCCCCCAAGTTTCCTTCTTAACACACACTGTTTTTTTATATTGAACTGTTTCTCTTCATTTCATTCCATTTTCCTTTTAATGGGTGATCATAAAAAAGGATGCATCTTCTAGTAGGATATTAGAACTGATCAAGTCCAAACTCCTTACTTGGCAAATAAAGAAACTGAGGCCAAGAGAGTTAAAGTGATTTTCCTGAGATCGCACAACTGGTAAATGAATGAGGTGGTACAGGATCTCAGTCTTTTATGATTCCTCCTGCAGTCCTCTAGCCTCCATACTCAGTTTCCTGTTGGAACAGAAAGATGCAGGCTTAAGAGTCTTCTGTGGGTATTATCATGAAAAACCTAGCTCAGTTTATAAAGAACTAGATTCCAATTAATTCAATGCAGCTAGCATTTATTAAGTGGCTACTCTGTTTTAAGCATTGTGCTAGGTGCTGAGGATATAAACAAACTTTTGACTTTAAGGAGAAATGATGTTCACAGATAAATCATATATAGGTATAAAATATTAATATAATACATGTGGTATCAACATATATAATGTATATCTGTAATGTATATTCTATAATATTATATTATGTAATATATGACATAATATAATCTCTCTATATTGTATTAACCTCATGTGCATATATACATACATATGCATATATATGAGTTTGTGTTTATACTCTCCTCCCTTTTATTTACTGGAGCAAGGCTGAATCACTGAAACTTCTTGCCCGGGAGAATGACCCAGCTAGGCCCACAGCAATCAATTTAACAGCTGTGTAGAGCACGAATTGAAAAAGGAAGAAACTGGAAGGAGGGAGATCAATTAGGTGGTTAATGCAGTAGTAAAAGCGAAAGGTGATGACACTGAATAAGGGTGGTGAGTGGAGAGAAGAGGTTAGAGGTTACACATGAGGGGTATTATGGAGGTAAGATCAAGAAGATTTAGCAGCTGACTGGTGCTTGTTCTGTTGGCAACACAGTGGATAGAGCGCCAGGCTTGGAGTCAGGAAGACCTGAGTTCAAATCCAGTCTCAGATGTGTACTAGCAGTGTGACCCTGGACAAGTCACTTAACCCTATGTGCCTCAATTTCCTCTCCTATAAAATGAGTTGGAGAGAGATATGGCAAACCACTCCAGTATCTTTGATTGGGCGTATAGAGTGAGAGAAAGTTGAGTTGGAGATAATTAGAAAGTGACAAACTTTAGTGACTGCAAGGATGGCTGTGTTGTCGAACAATAAGAAAGTTAGAAAAATAAATGTTTTTCAGGGGAAAGACTTGAGTTCCGTTTTTTTTTTACTTGCTTAAATTGGAACAAGTTATTCTGGCTTAATCTGTTGTTTCCTGAGATATCACACAGAGATGACGATCAGTGATCTTAACATTTAGAATTTTGAATACAGTCAACACTCTGTTTAGCCATCATGATCCTTATTATGTTAGCCTGATTTAGGTAGGAGTATGATGTTTCCCTATAAAAATACATAGAAATTGCAAATTTCATGTGATTGTTATTATATTTTATATGTAATCAAGAGTAACACTCTGTCCCAAATACAAAACAGTGGTTTGATTGAATAATGGTCAGACATGTTACCTGATTAATTTCCTCTCTAAATGCAATTTTTAATGACAAATTTTAAGTTCAAAAGAGATTGTATGTGCTACACTACCCATACTTTTGGCTTCTACCTTCTACAGAGCAATGATCTGAGAAGTAGTAAGTTGTCTTTTCTCCCACCCAATCTTTATTGCTCAGGGGTAGAAGAGGGAGATAATTGATAGAATAATAGCATGCTAGATCTGTAAAGGTTCTGTGAGCGTGCAGTCCAATTCTCTTCTTTCATTTTATAGAGGAGAAAACTAAATCCTTAAGAGCATGTGATTTGCTGAAGGTCATATGGTTAATTAATGGAAGGGACATGAACTCAGGCAATCAATTTAGGGAATATGTCGCTATGATTTTGTCAGTCCCATCATCAGGATGTTTGCCTCCAAATGCTGCTGAACAACAGGTCTGTTGGAATTTTTTACTAAATTACTGACTTGACCAGCTGTTCTGACAGCATGCAAACACAGCTTGTGTAGTCATTTCAGCAATTTCAGTCAAATAGTGCAGTCATTCTAGCTGTATTGCATTATGTAGACCAAGCATCTGGAATACTGACTGGGTCCTTCATTGAAACAACTGGATGTTAGATGAGGCTGCAAATTACTGATAGAATAATAAGATTTAAAGTTGGAAGACAATTTAGATGACCTCTTGTTCAAATATCTTATTTTGCAAATGCCCAGTGAAATTACATGACTTGCCCCAAATTACTAGCAATCAGAATTCTATGAGATCTGGGATTTGAACCTAGGTCTTCTGATTCCAAGTACACTTGCGCTTTCTATTATACTGCACTGTCTCTAACCAATATAAACTGTTTAGTATGTTAAGAAAATGCAATGCTAGATCTTCATAAGAGCTAACACAAAAGTAGATGAGCAAACAGAGTGATAGATGATTAGAGAGATATAGAGAGACATAGATGATTGGATAGATAGATATAAATTAATAAATACTCCATTTGTATCTCTCCTATACATGATATATATATATATAAATGCATATCTATATCCATCCATCCATCCATCCTTCTTTCTATCTATCTATCTATCTATCTATCTATCTATCTATCTATCTATCT
>NW_020949548.1:4192481-4208360 GCF_900497805.2 Vombatus ursinus | reverse complement strand
TCTATCTATCTATCTATCTATCTATCTATCTATCTATCTATCTATCTATCTATCTATCTATCTATCTATGTATCTTGTCCCATACTAGCCTAAGCAATGGCAAATGTTTCAACTTTGACTTGACTAAAATGAATATTCTCTCATTATTATGGCAGGACTATTGGTTTCACATTGTGATAAATAGCTCCAAAATAAATGATACTGTTTGAAGAACCAGGTGAAGATTTTGTTTCTCTAGTGAAAACACAGCTTGGTGTTTGTGTATGTATATATGTGTGTGTATATATATGCATACATGCATAGATATATATGTGTATATAGAGAGAGAGAGAGAGAGAGAGAGGATTTTATATCCACATATACATATGAGAGATATAAGTATAGATGTCTCTATGTCTATTAACGTGCTTAATGAATCTGTATTAAATTGTGGAATATTACATCAGCGTAAGCTTCTACATGATTAAAATAACAAGGGGTAAGGGAATATCACATACTTGGAATAATCTACTTTGTGATCTTTGAATTATAAATGAAAGTATAATGAAAGTTCAAAGTAATTTAGAAAATATGAATTTTAACAATTAAAATATTATACTTTGCTGCCCAGGTAGGCCTCCAGATCACTTATTATTTCCTTAGGACAGGTACGTGTCATGTTACTTAAGCTTTCCTGGATACTTTAATCACGAGTAAGGCAGCAGTAGAAGAGTTAGGACTCCCCTCCACCAGCCAGGCTTCCTCAGGACTTTTCGTGGCATCATCCCTCTTTCCTTCTCTTCACGTGCACTTGACACACTAAACAAACAGCTTTATTCTCAATCTCACCTTTTGAGAGCGCAGACACTGTCCTGTGACAAAATGGTCTGTCCCCTTTACTGAAAAGACTCATGTTGGTAATAGTCTCAGCTTAGAAATAGCTTCCCTTTTTATATTTTTTTCATAAATGAATCTAATCAATGGGTGGGTTAAGAGAACATGTGCTAGGCTGAAACAGAGGAGAGGTGAACAACGTAGTAATAGCCAACATTTATAATAACACTTTAGGTATGCAAAGTTTATATAAATATGGGTATAATTTATGTATGTTTGTATAAATTTATATATGCAGAGTGATTCTATGTGTATATATTTTTGCAAATGCATATAGGTATATCCATGTGTATATATGCATGATACATATGTATTCATACACGTATATTGTGTTCACATACATTAACTGGTATATATAATATAGAAATTATATATGCATATATGCATATGTACATGAATTTATATGTGCATGTATATATGCATACATATACATACACATATATACATATTATTTCTATATATGTGTATGTGTGTATATACATACTTTTTTTCTTTTCTTCACAACAACCCTCTGATACAGGTATTCTTACTGTTATCCCCATTTTTGCAGGAAACTGAATCTTGGATAGGTGAAGTGACTTACCCAGGGTCACACAGCCAGGAAGTATCTGAAGTGGGATGTGAACTCAGATGATCCTAACTCCAAGTCCAGAGCTCTCTTCATTCTGCTGCACATATTTATGTGTATATTTCCATCCGATATTTTAAATACACGCATGTATACGTGTATAACTTACATACATAACTATGTGTGTATACATGTTTCTGTTATACATGTGATGTACATATAAATATATATTTCAAACATAGTAACTTAGTATTAGAAGAAACTTGAGAGGTTAATATCTTCTACCTCATAGGATTGCAGTGAAGACCATATTTTATTGATATATAAATATTAAGCCATGCTGTTTCCCCAAAGCCCTACTCTAGTACCTAATCATCATAGAAGTGATCCAGAATTCCCAGAAGCTATGGGACAGAGCATAAACCCTGGCTTTAATAACTTAAGATCACAGTAGGACTTTTGAGACACCTTGTATAGATAGATAATTACTAAACCTTTCCCTGGGTGTCAGTTTCCTCATCTTTAAAATGAGGAGGGGGTGTGTGCTTGGATGAAATTACCCTTAAGCTCTCCTCTAACACTAAATTAAAAGAAGGTGCTAAAAGAACATTTTTAGACCTCCTACAGATAATTAACTTGACAATTGGTATTCTGAACATAAAATTTTTGTCCACTAATTGATTTGTCAGTGCATCACTGGAAGAGATGAACGGCACCATTTCTGCACTGACTTGTTGCTATAAAGTCATTCAGAATATAGAGACAGGTTGCTGCTAAGTGCAAGAATAGCTCACACATTCTTTGCTGAGAGGCAAAGAAAAGACGTTATTAGTGTCATCATATATCCCAAACCAACAGGAACCATTCCTGGATGGAACATACATTCCTTTTGCCCTGAAGGACTGTTGAAAAGTGAAATAAAAATAAATCATCATATTAATTGAGGCTTATGAGGCAACATCCGTTACAGAAGATGAAGCAGTAGAATAATTCCATAAAGGTTTATATTATGGAAAGTGCACTTTAATTAGATTCATAAGGAACTGAAATCAAATCCTGATTTGCCCAATCACACTGTTGTTGTTGTTGTTGTTGTTCTTCTTCTTCTTCTTCTCCGTCTCCTCCTCCTCCTCCTCCCTCTCTCTCTCCCTCTCTTCGTCCTCTTCCTTCTCCTCCTTCTCCTCCTTCTCCTTCTTCTCCTTCTCTTTCTTCTCCTTCTTCTCTTTCTCTTTCTTTTGTTTTTTCCAAATCTTTATAACCCCATGAACCAAATGATGCCAGGTCATTCTATCCTTCACTATTTCCCGAAGTCTGTCCAAGCTCATGTGCACGCCTTCCATGCCACTATCTATTCATCTCATCCTCTGCTGTCCCCTTCTCCTTTTGCTTTCAATTTTTTTCAACGTCAGAGCTTTTGCCAATGAGTCCTGTCTTCTCATGATGTGGCCAAAATATTCAAGCTTCTACTTGAGTATTTGACACACCTTTGTAATCTTGGACAAATCACTTTAACTTTTTTTAGACATTGAAAGATGTCTAAAATATCTTCTAGCTCACAATCTGTGATCCCATAAAAAATAAAATATTCATTAAAATAAGATATAAATAAATATAACCTCCTAGATATAGATAGACAATATTCATAATAATATTTACTAGTATCAATTTCTGATTAATTTATTCCTGTTCTTTTTTTTTCCTGTAGACTTAGAATATGCCATGAATCTTTTATGGAATTAGAAAATCCACAAAGTTGGCCTTGGTTTCAGTAATTCAAGACATTTTGCATTTTGATGCCCTTTGCTGAAAAATCCCTCGCTCATACCTCCTCTATACTCTGACGAGGCATGCATACATGATTTTGTCTGGGGACTTATGCTGTCCCACATTCGGAGATTGGAGTTGTCCTTGGGCAAAAAACTTTATCGGGAGGCTCCAGTTTTCACAAACTCAGTTCTTGTAGCTTATGCTCTTATACTATTATTTAGCAGCTTCCCTCAATCCTGATCTCATCATTTGATTTGTTGACAAGCATTGCTTACTCCTGTTGCCTAGGCAATTGGCCCTTTCATTCCTTAGTCTCCTATGATAGGTTCTTGAACTCTTGCTCAATGACTTAGCTATCATCTGGCCTTCACCGAACACTATTATCATTTACTTCCCCTGAGCCCACTGTACTTGGCTTCCTTTCCATGCTTTTTAATCACCTCCTCCCTCCTTCTTTACCTTGAAGCTAGTCAGGCTCTGAGCCTCCTTGTCTTATCAAGTCTTTGCTACAAGTCCCAAGGCCACATGGCTACTAGCCACGTTTGAAGATTGTGTTCTGGCTGTTCTTTGGTCTATGCTTTTGATTTTAGCAGGCATTCAAATATTTGTTGAATGACAGCCCTCAAGAGTGGAGAGAACTGAATTATAATTTAAAAAACCACTTCTTTTCAAGATGTGATTATAATACTTTTCTTCATGAAATACTTTACCATATAATTTTCACAATACAAACAGTAAATAACAAAGGATTTTTGTTTGTTTCCTTTTTAAGTAGTGTTCTAACATTGTTCTTCTATGTAACACAAAAAAAAAATGTTGGTTAGAAAACTATATAGGTCTGTTTAAGCTGTCATAATGTTATTTTTCTCTGCAGCACATAAGCCAGCATAAATTGAAAAACAATTTCAAAGCAAAAATGATATTTTGATTAACAGCTCACATTTGTATGACTCTGTAAGGTTTACAGAGTGTTTTCCTTACAATGGCACTCTAAGAAACATAAGACAAATATTGTAATCCTTCCCCAGGAACATCAAAATATCTTTAGACCCATTACACAGATAAATGAAGAGAAGCTATGGGAAGTTAAATGACTTGTGCAGGCTTGTATACTAGTAAGGCTCAGACCTGGCATTCAAACCAACTTGACTTTGTATTCCCAGTCCTACATTCCTTCTACCTTCCCACATATCTTCTTTGGGGATGTCTAAAACCTCCCTCTTCATCAAGTCAAATGAAAACTCTCAGAGGACAGCTAGGTGATGCAATAGATAAAGCACCAGCCCTGGATTCAGGAGGACCTGAGTTCAAATCTGGCCTCAGACACTTAACACTTACTAGCTGTGTGACCTTGGGCAGGTACTTAACCCCTGTTGCCCAACAACCAAAAAAAAAAAAAAAACCAACTACAACAACAACAAAAGAAAAAAAAAGAAAACTCTCAAGTCCTACATATATAAGTATATCATTGTTGCTATTCTTATAATTGGTTGCTCAAGGTACAGAATTTCCCTATGTGCTCAACAGTTCACTTAGATTATCAGAAAACATAAACATATAAAGTAATGGACAGGTTCTCTAAATGTTTGCATCAAATGAGGCCATACCACTGACTCTCTCTTTCAAATAATTCAGTGCTCCCAGATTCTCTGTTTTCAGGAATGGGAATATGCTATCTATCCATTAACAAAAATCAGTAACTTCCTATGCCTTGGCAAATTAGAGTATATAGAATCTAAAAGTTGGAAGTGTCCTGAGAGTCCAAGCAGCCTGTTCATGCAAAGACAGCAAGAATCCTTTTCATAACATCTCAATAAGCAGCTAGTCTCTCTGGTCACTGCATGAAGCCATCCAACAAAAGAATACCCATGACTTCCCAGGAAAACCTATTCCACTTTTGGCTACTTCCAGATGGAGAGTCTTTGTAAGGTCCTCTGAAAAATATGCATCCCCTTTCTGCCAATTGGTGAAGAGGCTGATCTTTAAACAACAGAAATGCATTGAAATGATCAATCAGCCACACCACACTCAATTAAAGTGTCTAAGAAGAAGCTAAGCCCTGATAAAACTATCAGCTAAGGATACCTCCATTGTAGTAATCATTCAATCAAAGGACATTTAACTCCGTCAGTCACAATTTTATCATGAGTGAATCAGTTTGGGAAGGTGGAGACAACTTACAAGGGTTAAATGAAATGAAATGATAGTTCATAAGAGGCATGTTGGGATTATTTAAAGGAGTTATTCTCTTCCAAAAATATCAAACTAGTGCAGAATCTGACATGTCAGTGGCAGCCAGGAGAGAGAGACTCTAAGAGAAAATAATTTGAGGTTGGAGGAAAGAAGAACCTTTGTATCTATCTTCAACCTTGGCCAAAGGAAGCTCATACAAACTGTGAAGACTTTGACATGGACATTTTAGCAGTGTCCTTGGAACGGCTGATGTCGGTGCCTGTAACAAGAGATGAGTACAACCTATACACACTGGGGAAAGGCAACTTTAAGACTATAGGAAAACCAATAAAAAGCATAAGAATCCCCAAAAGGGAGAAAGTATAAATAGCAAAAAAGACTACTAGGATATTTAGGGATGTTTTTATAATGTACTCAGAGTTGAGCCCCCTTTCCCCTGGACTTTTGTGTGCATTTGTGGAAATGTGTGCCTCTGGTTTAGAAATCATGAGGGTGATATCTTGTTCCAATTTTGCTTAACTGTATGACCCCGGCAATTATAATAAAGCTAATTACCTGTTTAGATATTTAATGCCAGATGACAATCAGTAAGGAGAATCACTCCATTTGAGACTTTTGAGATATAGTACTAGAGAAACAATCCCCTTCTCCCTAAGTTTGCTTTCAAACCTATAGGGGTACAAGTACTAGCTGACCATTGGAAATCCAGATTTCTAGTTGAAGTTGGAGCTGGAAGAGTGATTCTAGAGCCCATGTTACACTTGTAAAGTTTTTTTTTTTTGAATATGGTAGATTTTACTGGACTTTGTTTTACTGATACAGTCTTTGTGAATTAGATGTGACCTCCACACTGACATGAGACATCCAAGTAGCAGTTTAGTAGACATGCATGATAAGAGAGAGGAAGAGGAAAATGGAGAGGGAGATGGAGGGACAGTCATCTTTTGGAATTATGTTTACAATTTCATGGACTCAGGGTGTGGAAATTAATTTTGCTTATGATCTGTCCTTTTCCATTTAATATATCACTTCCTTTCTACTTCCTGTCCTTGGCTAGATATCTTGGTGTTGACTACCTCCAATAACTTTGGCTACCTTAATTTCTATCCCAGCTGTCCGTAATGCTTCCCCTATATCACCACACTGTGGTTGTGTGGTTTGTGGTTTGTCCTTCATTCTCAAAGAGGGCCATGACATCAGGGAGATGATGACATGACTTCCAATTGACTTTAATTTGAGAGAGGGAGGGCTGTGCAAAGTCACCAGCCTCCCTTTCTCCTCCAGAGCCATCTGGGTTCAGTAACCAGATATTGATCAGGATGACTGGAGACGGCCCCAGATGCGGTGGGAGACCTTGACCCTTTTAAGCTAAGGTCTTTCCAGGTTCTCACTTTGAGTGAGTCAACGCTTTTTCAGTGAATAGACCTCTTTAAGAAGTGAGTTAAGGGATGGCCCCTTTAATTAAAAAAAATCAAACTGGGAGGGAAAGATTCTCAGGGTTGCTGGCCCAAAGAGAAACAGTTACTATTTACATTGACTCTGAGCCAAGAGACCCAAAAAATAACCATTAAGCGGTGCTTGGGCAGGGGCCTATTGTCCAATCAACAGGATCCAGAGTGAATTGGGTTTAAGGCTTGGTCTTTGAGAAGGAAATAGTTTTTGACCACCAAAATTTACCCTCCTTTGGGCAGAACACCATCAGCTGTGAGGAGAGGTGAGGAAAGGTAAGGAGAGGAAAGGAGAGGAGAGGAGAGGAGAGGAGAGGAGAGGAGAAGAGTGGGGAGGAGAGGGGAGGATGAGCTGAGCTGCCCAACTGGAATAGCCAGCTGGATCACTATTCAGGCAGTTCAGACTACTCACAGATTGTAGTTTGACCTTTGTTCTCGAAAAGGACCATGACATCAGGGAGATGATGATATGACTTGCAATTGACTGATTTGAGTGACGGAGGGCTGTGCAAGGTCACCAGCCCCACTTTCTCCTCCAGAGCCATCTGGCTCCAGTGGCCAGATATTGATCAGGATGACTTGAGATGGCCCAGTATCACCCATGAGCAGCTTAATCCCACTCATCAAGGTGATTTGTTGATTTCTGCTAAATTCCATATAAAGCTAACTTTTTGTCTCCTAATGACATATGACCAGACTCTTATAAGAAACTTATCTTTACCTCATTTCTTTAGAATTCATCAGAAGTAACCCAGATCTTAAATTTTCTGTTATCATTTCTTTTTCATCTCCAGTTGCTCCTGATGACTCTGATGATTCATGAGAGTGTAAAGGTGATTTCAGTTCACAAAGGACATACTTGGAGGGTATAATATCTAAGGAATTGTACCAAGCTAGGAAAATTTTGAGTGGATGTCTGATGATCAACTGTGTGCTTGTATTCTAAGCAGCAGTCAATCTTGGAGAAGATTATTAGGGTGTTGGACTTTTGGCCACAGCAGCTCTTGAAGGCCATATACTAAGATTAGACAGATAGCACCTTATCTGCCGAATGGAGTACCCACACTAATAAAGTCACAAATCCTTGATGTATTTGAAAATTGCATATGTCTCTTAAAGTGTCACCTCCATACCACATGTAGGCATTAGAGAACCAGTTTAATATGGGTGACTATCAGACAGAGCCATAGATTCTAGAAGTATTGAAGTAATCAGTGTCAATTTTGATGAAGGAAAGGGTAAATTTGGTTCCTACTTATAATGAAGACTTCTGGAATGGTAGAAAATTTCACTATGCACACACACACACACACACACATCCCCCCAAGAAGATACACCAAATTCAAAGTTCTCTGTGGATCCATATCCCTTTGAAATCATAGTTCGCAAGCATCCATCAATTTTTTTTAACTTTTGCCAGTCACCCAGTTGACAAAATTAGTCAAAATAAAGACATTTAATAAATAATATATCAATACAAGTAGCAATATAATATCTTCCCCTAACTGTAAGCCTGAGGCCCACTTAACCAGAAATGTATATAATGTGAGTGGGAAGAGTACACATGCATAGAGATGAAAAGTGAGGGTGACACACAAGTAACACAACAAATGGGCAGGGCACATGTGTGGAGCCTCTTCCTGTTTGTGATGCTGCAGAGCTACCAGCACCGTTAGGTGATGTCATCCTATTCTCACAAGGCCAGTTTCCCACTAGTTATTGCTCTTTGTTAAACTTGTTTCCTTCTGACCAAGGCATTTGATTTCTGCTTTCATATACTAGGCTTCAACTAGATCCCGTGGCTTCCTCTTTTATATAATAAGAGCAATGGGTATACCAAGATAAGGTCAAAATGGGTACATGATTTAGACATAAGGGATGATACCATAAGCAAATTAGGAGAGCAAGGAAGAGTTTAACTGTCAGATCTATGGAGAAGGGAAGAATTCGTGATCAAACAAGACATGGAGAACATTATAAAATGGAAAATGGAAAACTTTGATTACAATAAACCGTTTTACACAAACAAAACCAATGCAACCAAAATGAAAGGGAAATCAGAAAGCTGGGAAAGAATTTTTACAACCCATCTCTCTGATAAGCACCCCATCTCTAGAATATATAGAAAATTAAGTCAAATTTATAAGAATTCAAGTCATTCCCTAATTAATAAATGGTCAGAGGATATGAACAGGCAGTTTTCAGATGAAGAAATTAAAGCTCTCTATAGTCATATGAAAAAAATGCTATAAATCACTGTTGATTAGAGAAATGCAAATTAAAACAACTCTGAGGCACAACCTCATACTTACATGATTGGCTAATAGATAAAGGAAAGGAAAAGGAAAAATGATGAATATTGGAGAAAATGTGTGAAAATTGGAACACTAATGCTTTGTTAGTGAAGTTGTGAATTGATTCAACCATTCTGGAGATCAATTTGCAACTATGCCCAAAGGGCTATAAAACTGTGGATAGCCTTTGATCTAGCAATACCACTACTAGGTCTGTATCCCAAAGAGATCATAAAAAAGGAAAAAGGACCTGCATGATTTTAACCATAACCTATATCTGATTGCTCGCTCTTTTGAGGAGGGGGGAGAAAAGGGAGGGAGTAAATTTGGAACTCAAAATCTTATAAAATGTGAATGTTGAAAACTATCTTTACATGTAATTGGAAAAAATGAAATAAATTAAGTGGGAATTTTTTAAAAGGAACAAAAAGAAAAAAAATCTTGGAAGACTTATATGAATTGATGCAAAGTGACATGAGAAGAATCAGAGATTGTTGTACACAATACCAGCGATGTTGTAATGATCAAGTGTGATAAACTTGGCTACTCAGATCAATACAACAATCCAAGACAATTCGAAAGGAATCATGATGAAAAAAATGCTATCCACCTCTACAGAGAAAACTCATAAATTCTAAGTGCAAATTGAATTATATTTTCTCTTTTTTAAACTTTTTTTTATGATATGGCTAATATGGAAATACATTTTGCATGATTTCACACACACACACACACACACATACAGTTCTATCACCCTTCTTTTAGAAGCCTTCTTTTCAGATGTTATACTCCCATCTCTTTTAGAAAGGCATAACCCTCATACATATCCAGTTAATTTGCCTCTTTCACCAAAAGAAGAGAAAGGCTGTTAGCTCCCAGAATTTCAGTCTTCAGGGGCCAGGTCTTTAGAAATATAGAATGGCCATCCTTCTTTGGTCAGTCTGTAAACATTTAGTCTTTCTTAAGAACCAACATTCTCCATATACCAAGATTCAAATGTTTTTCATAAGTGTCTATCTTGATTATGATTAGAAACCCTGTTTTATTTACCATTGCTTTCTTGTTGCCAAGCCACATTCCTTTTAAGACAAATTCTGAGGCTGCTTTTGAATAAAATACACACACACATATGTGCGTGCTCACACACACACATACACACAAACACACTGTAAGGATCTGAAGCATCTTAGCTTTATTCAGCTCACCTCCCAGGATTCTTTGGTTTTGGACATAAAAATGAATGGAAAGTGGGGAGATACAAACCAGGGAAGACCTATGGACCAGTTATTATCCTCAGTCCTTCTGTCTCACAGTTTTTCCTTTATTATCCATGTGTCTGGTTACTAGGTATTGAGCAATTTTTTTTTTTCTGGTCTCTTAAATGTATAGTTTGTCTTAAGGACTGGATTTCATGTTTTCTTCCTCTGCCGGACAAAGTTCATCTATTTTAATTTTTCTGACTTGGGGTCATGCCCGTTAGTGAGCTTTGAACCTACTGAAATACGGTGTTAAAATCAGATTTCTCTGTGTTCTAAATTTTAAAGTAAGATTAAACAGAGATTAGCTGAGAAGAATCTTCGATTTTGTAAATGTCATAAAGTTCCCCTTAATTCTTAGGTCACATTGTAAGTTACTGTCTATTCTTCAGTCTAAATGGACATCTGCCTCTTCTTTTTTTCTAACTTTTGATCACTGAGGTGCTCTGAAATTGCAGCTGACTTTTCTAATGCATCAACTGTTGTGAGCCATGTCACATCTCCTGACCAGCTGATAGAAAAACATTTTTTAAAGTCTTTTTAAGACCAAGAGAGCTCAGTTCTCTTGTGTTTTCAAGGATTTAAAAGTCTGAGATCATATGGGTCAAATATATTTAGAGCCGCTTATTTGGGCACCTGTCTCTAATCTTCTTCTATTACTCCATCTACTCAAGTACACCTGCAAACTGGTTTGCGTTTATATGCATTCAGCTGTTTTACAACATGGCTAAGGTCCCAGCTATATACTAAAACATTTGAGGAGCTTCCCAATTGGACATGAAGGTTGTCTCAAATTTAAGTTTTCCTTGCTACTAAAATCCTATATTTCTTATCCATTCTACCCATCCTAAGCTTCTGAGCATTCATGCCCAGATTTTCTCTTGGGTTTCTCATCTTTACTGCTAATGCCCTGTGCCTATTACCCAGTCCTAGTCTATCTGTTCTAAGCTTCTTGATGCCCACATTCTTTGTTTGGTTTCCTTATCCTCATGCTGCCTGGATTCAAGGATGAGAGAGGGATTCTCTCTTCATAGCTTTGCTTGATCCTTGAAGTCTGAGTATATTTCCTGGGTTTTCGTTGTCAATCCAGGCTTTGGCCATTCATCTTGCCTTGACATCTCAGAGTGCTACAATTAACAACTCTACTTCAAAGTATGGTTAAGAGGGGACAGCTTATACATATTTCACCATCTCTGTTTCCTTTATTAACTATTAGTCATTGATTTACTAAAGAAATGGGCAAAAAATCATTTTCTAAAAAGAAGAATGAACACAAAGTAAAGTCTATTTTCCTTAAGCTGAGGCTTTTCATTTAATATAACTGAAATCTGAAAAGGCTTCCTTGGAAATGTCAAACCATCCATCTGAGCTAGAGAATAAGCTTAAAACTAGAACTAAAGAGGCTAGTCTTAGTAGTCTTGTCAGATCTCCTTCGGACACATGTGCAGGGTTAGAGAAGATTATGTTTCTATAAACATCATTCTGTCAAAGAAAAAAAACTATTCAGATCCATGTGTTCCTGTGTTATTTCTTAATTTAAAAAACAAACAAACAAACAAACAAGAAATGCGTTGAAGAACCACTATTAATTAGGAAAAAATGTTCTGAGTTAATTTGCATGAAGGGAGAAAGAATGCACTATGCCTTCCCTCTATGCCTTTGGATTACAAAGGGGTTGATTTGGATTGGATGGATTACATTTTCGGAATGGTTGATGCGAATTTGGGGCAAAGGGAGCAGTATGTAATCATGGAAATCATGAACTAGTCTACATGGAAATAGAAGTGAAATCCTTGGGCTCTGGCTTGGTGCTTTAATCAACTGAACTACTCAGCCTCAGACATATGTCAGTATTCTCTTTAGAACCTCAGAAACACCATAGTCTGTAAGTATCTCTCTACTTTATACTCAGCTACCTCAAGGACAGCAAGTTCTTATGTATTGTTCAATGAATTCCTATAAATCTAAGACAGAGTCACGCAATGTTAAAGACCACCCCACCCCTAATGTGGCTCCCTGCCTCAACTCTCTTTTCATCCCCATGCAGCTAAGCCTTACCGCTCCCCAGTTTCTCTTATCCTGTTTTGTCTTTCCATTCCAGTCTATCCTCTGTGACCTGCTACTCTCTGTTGAAATGAACAAATAAAACTCTTCTTTTATTCAACATCTTTTCATCTTCTAATTCTTTCCTTTTCTCCTAAATAAAGAAACTTGAGTCTCTCAATTCAATAAAAACTTATTATGTGTCTGATGTGGTTATTCAGTTGTGTCTAACTCTTCGTGATGCCATTTGGGATTTTCCTGGCAAAGTTACAGGAGTGGTTTGCTAATTTCTTCTCCAGTTCATTGTACAGATGAGGAAACTGAGGCAAACAGGTTTAAGTGATTTGCCCAAGGACACCCAGCTAGTAAGTGTCTAAGGCCAGATTTGAACTCATGTCTTCCTGACTCCATGCCTGGTACTGTATCAGCTGTGCCACCTAGCTGCCTACTAAGAGGCAAAACCAAAACATTCCCTTGTTCTCAAAGACTTTATATTGTAAGGAACAGGTCAGGGAAGAACATATTTCTATCACATCTCTCACTACCTTATATAATGCTGGCTGCCCCTCCCCATCCAAAATATTCAGTGAGGAACAAGCAGCCTTCGCTCTGTCCCGTTTCCATTTTTATACTCACTCTTTGCCGCCATGCCTCAGTGGTGATGATGATGATGATGACGATGATGATGATGATAATGATAATAATGATGATGGTGTTGATGATGATAAAATGTAGAGGAGGAAGACATATTGTCTACTTCTCTGCATTATCCATATTATAGCAGTTTTCAATCTGGCTTTTGCTTTTTGTGAAATTATTCTCTTAAAGCTAAACATTACCCCCTAATTATGAAATCAAATGATCTCTTATTCCTCATTCTTGAATTTTCTGCCCATTTAGGATTACTATTTACCTTCTCCTTTATATTCTCTCTTCCTTTGACTTCTGCAATACTATTCTCTGCTTTGTCTCTTCTCATGTTGTGATACATTTTTATTTCAATCTTCAATATTTAATCATCCTTTCCCCACTTCCAAATGTGGGTGTTTTCCAATGCTCTGTCCAATGTTGACTTCCGTGGGCTTATTTAGAGAAATGACCCTTAATTTTTTCTGTACAGGTCTCCTGCATATCCAAGCACCTGCTGGACATAAGATCATATGATGAGAGAGAGAGAGAGAGAGAGAGAGATGATGATGATGATTGATGATGATGATGATGGTAGGGAATAGATAGAAAACGTGTTGTGCTAAGCACTGTAATTGCAAAGGCAAGGTAAAAGAAGGACAGATGGTACCCTCAAGAGCTTCTGCCCCCTTTGTGCTATGACCATGTCAAGCAAGCATGTTTTAGCTTGCGTTCTTCAGAGGATTTAAAAGTCATTCCTTTTGTTAAAGAAACACCTTTGTGGAATATCAGCAATATAGTAAATAAAGGGAAGAAGAAGGCTTCCAAGTGCACAAGGATCTGAGCTCTCTAAGCCACACTGCTCTTAATGCATGTGGCAGCATTTCTGAAAACAAAACAAAACAAGCACACATTGAGGCTTTAAAATAAAGGATTACAAAAGTCAAGTTATTCCATTTGCTCCTTTCTTTGAACCAAAGAACCAACCTTTCTTTTATTCCCTGAATTCCCAAGATAAAGTTGACTTTAAAATAACCTCTACATGTGAGTTGGGTGGAAGTGGAGTCTGCCTGGAGCTTTTATTTTCCTATCCACTGTAGGAGTCACCATCCTTTGTTCTGTAATTCAGATCCCTTTAGGGGTTGACTAAGGAGGAAACTTCTTTTTCTTCTGACTAGAGAAATACCTTCTCTTCAGCAGGTATGTTGCTGTTTGTTGTTTGTCCTTTCTTCTCTAAGACGACCAATGACATCAGGAGGGTGACATATTGACTTGCAAATGAATTGATTTTAAGTGAGGCTGGGTTGTGCAAAGTCACCAGCCTTATTCTCTCCTCCAGAGCCATCTGGGTCCAATAGCAAGAGATAGATCAGGACCACTAGAGACGGCCCTGGATATAGTGGGAGACATTGGCCTTTTTAAGCTAAGATATTTGCTAGACTGTCTGAAGCAACACCCATTCAGTGATCAAGTCTAGGTAAGAAATGAGGCCAAAAAAAATGGCTTCTTTTATCTCGAAAAAAATACGGGAAGGAAAGGCCCTCAGAGTTTCTGGCCAAAACAAAGACAATTGTTATTTAAATCCACTCTGAGCCATCTGGGCCCAAACAATGACCAAATGGGGCTTGGACTGGGACCCATTGTTAGTCAATCAATGAGAGCCAGAGTGATTTAGGTTTTAGGCATGGTCCTTAAGAAAGAAATCTAGCCAGTGAACCCCAAGATATCATGGGAAGTTTCAGCCATCAGACTTTACATTCCTTTGGGCAGAACACTGGCAGGTAAGGGCATGACACGCTATGTGGACAGAGGGAGAGGAAGGAAAAAGGAAGGAAGGAAACAAGGAAGGAATGAAGGGAGGGAGGGAGGGAGCTTTATGGATACCCAGGTGATTAAAGCCTTGAGGGGCCACTCTCAGAGAAGATGTGAGTAGATTGGGTCCTGACACAGCAGGATCTGAAAAAAAAAATCAATCTGGGATGGGGAGATGACGCTGCCGCTGCAGTGGTGAGCATGAGACCAGCTCAATACTCTTAACCCAGAGGCGCTTTGATGAGGCGGGAGACAGCAAGTTGGCAGAAGCTCCGTTTATTAAGTGCTAGTAGCTTTCTTGTATATCCTAGTAACATCTGATCAAAGCATGATCTCCACGTGATAGCCAATCACCAAATCTGCTGGACACCTGCAGCCCTCGTATCAGGGGTACGAGTAGGACTTTTCTCCCAATGAGAGGAGAGCCGAGCCAACCGTGGGAGCTGCGTGTCAGCAAAGGAGAGGTCTTGTGAGACTTCCTTGTTTTTGCCACGCAACAGGTTGTGACCCTCAGCTTCTGCCAAGAGAAGCTATAACTCCCATGGGAAAATTCTCCCAATAGGGAGACCCTCAGGATTTCTGGCCTGAACAGAAACAATTGCTATTTACACTTACTCAGAGTCAACAAAACCCAAACAATGAACAAATGAGGCGTGAGTTGGGACCCGTTATTGGACAAATCACTGTGAGATCCAGAGTGATTTGGATTTAAGGCATAGTCAAGTAGCTCCATTTGAATCCTAATGGCTTTATAAATGCCTGGTTTGCAGAGCTTTTTCAAAAATTTATATTCCTCGTAAGGTCTTTCCCAGATATCAGTTTTTTCTGAGGCAACACTCATTCAATGATTTAAAGTTGGGCAAGAAATAAAGCAAAATATGGCCCCCTTTGCTGAAAGAGAGAGAGGAGAGGAGAGGGGAGGGGAGGGGAGGAGAGGGGAGGGGAGGGGAGAAGAAAAGAAAAGAAAAGAAAAGAAAAGAAAAGAAAAGAAAAGAAAA
>NW_020949548.1:4060120-4192471 GCF_900497805.2 Vombatus ursinus | reverse complement strand
AAGAAAAGAAAAGAAAAGAAAAGAAAAGAAAAGAAAAGAAAAGAAAAGAAAAGAAATTTTGGAGGAGAAGACCTTTGGGGTTTCTGGCCAGACAAGGACCAACAGAGGTTTGGGCTGAGACTCATTGTTGGCCAGTCAGTGAGAGCCAGAGTGATTTGGGTTTAAGTTCTATTTGAATTTGAATTAGCTTTATCAAAATTTGGTTTAAAAGAGCTCTTTTTCAAGAAATTTATATTCTTTTGAGCAGAGCACCCACATATAAGTGTAGTAATGTAACAGAACGCTGACATTCAGGATTATCTACTGTTTGACAAGTAAACACACTGACTATGCCATTTCTTAGGTAGGAGACACAGGAGGGCTTCTAGCACCTCTCTCACTAGCAGGTTTGCTTGTGATCCAGTCAGACAGGAAGATAGGAATGGAGTCATAATAAGGGGTTAAATAAATAAGGGGTCACTTTATTCTAGTCTAGTCTTCTCAAAGGGAGTTTGCTGATAATGGGAGCACCAGCTCCTACAGCATTCCCTAACAACCCTTCTCACAGAGGCCGATAGGAATGGGGGGCAAGCACCCCTCCTCTCGATGGGGTCGATCGAGACCAGCACAACTTATGCACTCCCATAAATCCCCTCAAGCCTCAATGGGGGTTGGTTGAGACAAACACACAGGTTCCCCCTCGCAAGTCTTGATGGGGACTGATCAAAGCATGCACAGAATTCCAGCCTGCACACCCCCCCCAAGGTGGGGGGGGTCACTGACCAGTGCCCACTTGTTTTGTAGGGCAACAAACAAAGAAGGCATATTGCCAACAGTAGCCTCACAATTTTACATTACTTCATCCCAATATCTAGCATGATTGTACAGTATAAACTGTTTCGAACCATGATCATGAGAACCCCTATTTAATACCTGGGAAGTAGAGATTATTAAGGTTATGGATCCTGGGAAGAAAACTCCAAGAAACAATAACAAAAAATCCACTTTACACACACTAAAATTCACCTTACTTACATCTGCCTTACCCTACCCAACCTGTCTCTGCTCCCACTTTTTGTGATGAATTGATAAAGTAGGAGCTAGAAAATGGCATTGCTGTCAGGGTCAGAGGAGATGTATTTCTGAGGCCTTCAGAGAAAATCTCCAAACAAACAAACAAACAAAATACCATTTACCCACAGAGATAATTTTCTAATTGCAGTTGCATATAATCAACAAGGTGCTATTAGGATGCCAATGATACATATTACTGATTCAGTGGACTTTTGAAGTTGGCCATAGGAGCCCAAATACTAACTAAAATATTGATTGCTTCGCTGGGAAGGGGAAAACTTGTTTGTTCTATGGACTAAATAAGGGAAAGGGAATAATCATTTCTATAGCACCCCTTTTGAGCCAGGCACTGTGTTAAGCACTTTATAAATATCCTATCATCCAATCCTCAGAACAACCCACTGAAGCAGGTCCTATTAATGCTGTTTGGGGTTCTAGGAACCTCAAATGTCAGGGTAAGGGGCAAGTCTGCCTGGAAAGAATTCAAGCATCAGGCTTCAAAGTAGTGAGGTTCATTTTCAGTCATGTTTGAACCTTCATGACCCCATTAGGGGTTTTCTTGGCAAAGATATTAGAGTGTTTTGCCATTTCCTTCTCCAGCTCGTTTTACAGATAAAGAAACTGAGGCAAGCAGGGTTAAGTGACGTGCCCAGGATCACAGAGCTATTAAATGTCTGAAGCCAGATTTGAACTCAGGAAGATGAGTCTTCCTAATACCAGGCCTGGTGTATCTACTGTGACACCTAGCCAAATTTACTATTATTATAGTATTATTTTTTATTTAATATTGTTATCTTTAGTATTATTCTAGTATTTTAAGAGGCCATGATTTACTTCTTGAAATATTTTCCTCTTTGCCAATTACATATTTGTGTGAATCTGAATCTTCTTCAAATACTGAAAACAAAACAATACATTTTTTGTATCGAATGCATGATGTTCTCTTAAGTTGTCTCCATGAGAGAAACAGTCATTTCCCACCCCCTAGATCTTTTGGCGGTAACTACAAATACCAATGTATCAGGGCTGTCTGATTGCCAGAGACTTTGAATTTTTATTAAAGTCAACTTATTCAGTATCTGTACTCAGTTATTGCACATATGTATTACCTGGAATACATCTCTAACAACCCAGCAATAATGATTGCAACAAAAATATAGTAAATATGTCTCCAAAGAATTTGCTATCACTATTAGAAGTAGATCTTCACTTTTTAAAATTTTTTTTAGAAAAAACAATAGGCATTCAAACCAGAATACACAAACAACTTATTACTTAACCAGATGTAAAATTTCATCTACCCTTCACCCAATACAACTCTGTTAGGGTTTATTTTATTTTATTTTATTTTTTACCAGGCACACACAAAATCTTGATTAATTTATAATATCTCTCTGAGTTAAAACAGCATTTTTCAAAATTTAAAGAAAAAAATCTATTTTATATAAGAGGGACTTTCACTGCTAGAATCTAAGTCTTCCTTGTTATAAGAGAGAACTTAGCTATGCTTTTCCTTGTAATTCTTTCTTAGTGAAAGACATAATTGTATCTATTGATCTAGATATAATAAATGCTACATCTTCAAGAATAAAGGAATTATCAGTAGGCATCCTTTCTATTTCACATGAGCTATTTATCCCTAAAGCATGTCAAGTATGCTTTTAAAGACTCAGGCAGGGGTAGTCCCATTATTTTCTCTCTTAATAGATTTTGAGGTGGTTCCTCCGGCTATAAAGCTTAACTGTGGTCTTTTTCTTCCTCTTCTTTGCAGTCGTCTTCCTTTTTTTCCTTATCCTCACTGCCCAGGTTGAGGGATAAGTTGGTTGCCCACAAATACATATGTGTTGATTCTCTGTTTAACTCTCTTCCTTTTTCTTTTGGGAGGAGCCTTCTGAGAAATACCCTTAGCTTGCATCTCATCATTTATGAAGTTTCTAAGTGTAACACAAATGTAAATCCTGGACAAGTCTTGTAGATTCCTGGCAGCACATGGGATCCCTTTGATTCTGGTTTGCTATTGTCATTTCTGTTTGGTTTATTAATGGAGAAAATGAAAAAGCAAGGATGTTTTTACTTCCCCAGATATTCTATCCAGTTCCCATAATTTGAGTTAACTGATCTTCTATAGGTATGACTAAAATACCTCCCACTTTCAATAATATTTTCATGTGGTTTTCATGGTCTTTCTGGACACCAGCTCCATAATAAATCCAGTCATACCAATGGCTATCAGATACTATCTCCAGGCATTACCAACCACAAATGCTGGTTCACAGAATTCTGATTTATCAAAGCTATCACTATTTTTGGTGAAGCTCTCAAGTTTTTCCTTGGCATATTCCACCACATCTGAGTGAAGCTCAGTTTCATGATTTATTCCAAAAGGACCTAAAACTAAGCCCATCATTGTACACAAATATCCAATTCCACTTCCCAGATTAAGAAAAGACAATCCTGGTTGAAGTTTCAATGGCATTACTTCAGAATAAATCAAGGTGTTCATACATTAATGCTTGCATGCTTTCAAGCAAAGTCTTTATTAACATTGTCCCTGTAGCCTTCCAAATAGTAATCCCCTCAATCAATTAGCTCTGAATGCTTACTCCACTCTTTCATTAAGAATGTCATGAGCTTTTGAGTTGTCAATTAAATCATTACTGTCTTCCCCAGAACTCATAGCTCCTCCCATGATAATATTCAAATTAAATTAATAATTTGAAAAAATTTTAGCAGAATATGTCCAAAGAGCCAGTGTAAAGGGACTCTCAAAAAAGTTAATCCTGCCCCTGGTGATTCCAGTCGGCATCAAATAGATAGTGCAGCAGCTCCAAAACACCTGTCCATGCTACCATGTTGGCAGGAGGGCTGCTCTATGATCTTACATGACCACACTGATAGCAAAAAGAATTAATGCAATTTCCAAAAGGGCTTTGAGGTGCCTGGGTAGGGATACAATTGATTTGTTACTACAGCAAAAAAAGAATTTAATCAAAGGACTTAAAAAAAAAAAAACTAATCGACAAACAAAACAACCTGGTGGGAAATTAGGTGGAAAATGAGGGAGAAAAGAACTCTAATTCTCTTGGGTGATTTTAATTCACCCTAGACTTCCTTTTTCTCCATTCTTCCCTTTTTCTGACTTTCCTTCCCTTTTCCTTTTTTGGTCTTTTCTCACATTTGTTCCAAGCTCAAAAGGTTTAATGATAGTGATGATGGTCTGCCAAACAGTAAGCATAAATAGATAATATTAGCATACCAACTTGCCCTAGGATTATTTCCTTTGGAAATCCATCTAATATAATCTTAGAAAAAAAGAGAATAATAAGAATTATAATGATGGTGGTGATGATGATGACGATAACGCTATCTGGCCATCACAAAACATTTAAAGTTTTCAGAGTGTTTTAGGCTCATTATTTCATTTGACTGTTTCAACAGCCCTCTGAATTACGTGCTTTTGTTATCCACATTTTACAATGAGGAAACTAAAAGCTTAAGAGGTTAAATGCTCTAGCCAAGGTTCCTATCAGTAATGAGCATCTGAAGAAATAAACCCAGTTCTTTTGGACTCCAGGTCCAGTAACTATGATATGACTCACTTAATGGAGAAAAAGGTAAAGTAATGAGAGAGAGAGGTACAGAGACAGAGACAGAGAGACAGATACAGAGAGACAGACAGACAGAGAGAATGAGGAAGGAGGGAGGGAAAGAGCAAGGAAAATTAGGGAGAGGGAGGGAAAGAGGTAGGGAGAGAGGGAAAGGGAGAACATTTCTATCCTTCCACCCCAGCTCCAATTTCACTCCCTCGAATATACTTCCTTGAAGCTAATGTAAAGAAGAGCATGCTACAAATGGTCACGAAAGTGTAATTTCAGAAATGAGCTTGAAGAAACATTCATTAATGTTTGGATCTCATATTGTAGGCAATGCTAGTCACCATGACTATGTGCATATTATACAGTATTTTTAAAGTGAAGATAACCAAACCGAACTGATCTCTCACATTATTACCTTGAAAAACCTGTAAAATGACTCAGGCTCCAAAAAATATTTGAGGCTGTGGTGACTTTACAATAAATAAACAAAACCTTGAAGGTGGAATGAACTTATATTGAAAGGGCCTCATGTTACTTTCAGTAGCCTTATGATTCAAGTCATTTGTAGCTACAGGAAAACTAATACATGTCACATTTTTGTCTTACTATAATTACTGGTCATGTCCAATCCCCTGGCCTGAATAGGAAATTGGATAGTATGTGACAGAAGCAGCTGTTTGCAGCTTGACTTTGGAAGGATTGTTAAAAACATGTAAATTTCTCGGGGGTTGGGGGGCATAATTCAGATATTACCAAAGTAAAGGAAAAGTAAAAAAAAAATGTTTTTCTTCTAAAACATTTCCTAGTTGTATGTCATTTCAGTTTTTTTTGAAAGTTTAATTTCTCCAGAGAAGTGCTACCTCGTAAATAAGAAAAATGGAAAGAAGTAGATTTAGGCTTAGTGTAAAGAAAATTCTCCTAATGTATAAAGCAAGGCTTCTTAACCATTTTTTTTTGCATTGTGGACCCCTTTGGCAATCTGATAAGACCTATGGACCACTTCTAAAAATAATGTTAAAAGCATAAAATAAAAAAATGCTTATTTTTTCCTTAACAATATTTTATTTTCCCCCAATTATATGTAAAGATAGTTTTCAACATTAATTTTTGTAAAATTTTGAGTTCCAAATTTTTTTCCCTCCCACCCTTCCTTTCCCCTTCCCTTCCACCCTCCCCAAAACAGCAAGCAATCCAATATAGATTATACATGTGCAATCATGTTAAACATATTTCCACATTTATCACGTTGTGAAAGAATTAGAACAAAAGGGAAGAACCACAAGAAAGAAAAAGATAGCAAAAAAGTGAAAATAGTATGCTTTGATTTGCATTCAGACTTCATAGTTCTTTCTCTAGATGTGGTTAGCATTTTCCATCACGAGTCTTTTGAAATTGTCTTGGGTCATTGTATTGCTAAGAAGATCTAAGTCTATCATAGTTAATCATCATACAATGTTGCTATTGCTGTGTACAGTGTTCTTCTGGTTCTACTCACTTCACTCAGCATCAGTTCATGTAAGTCTTTCCAGATTTTTCTCAAATCCATGTGCTCTATCCCATTACATTCATATACCACAACTTGTTCAGCCATTCCCCAGCTGATGGGCATCCCCTCAATTTCTCATTCTTTGCTGCCACAAAAAGAGTTGCTATAAATATTTTTGTATGTGTAGGTCCTTTTCCCTTTTTTTATGATCTCTTTGGGATACAGACCTACTAGTGCTATTGTTGGATCAAAGGCTATGCACAGTTTTATAGCCCCATTTATAGTTCCAAATTGCTCTCCAAATGGTTGGATCAGTTCACAACTCCACCAACAGTCCATTAGTATTCCAATTTTCCCACATCTTCTCCAACATTTATCATTTTCCTCTTCTGTCATATTAGCCAACTGCTTGGTGTGAGATGGTACCTCAGAGTTGTTTTAATTTGCATTCTCTGATCAATAGTGATTTAGAACATTTTTTCATATGTTATAGAGAGCCTTAATTTCTTCATCTGAAAACTGCTATTCCTATCCTTTGACCATTTATCAATTGTGGAATGACTTGTATTCTTATGGATTTGACTCAGTTCTTTATGTATTTTAGAAACAAGGCTGTTATCAGAAACACTGGCTGTAAAAATTGTTTCCCAGCTTTCTGCTTTCCTTCTAATCTTGGTTGCCTTGGTTTTGTTTTGTGCAAAAACTTTTTAATGTAATGTAATCAGAATTATCCATTTTGCATTTCATAATGTTCTTTATCTCTTGTTTGGTCATAAATTCTTCCATTCTTCGACAGGTAAACATTCCTTATTCTTCTAATTTGCTCATGGTACCATCGTTTATATCTAAATTATGTACCCATTTCAAAAAAAATTTTACTTTTTAATTTCATTTTAATTTTCTTTTTAAAATGTATTCATTTGTTTTTAGTTTTCAACATTCACTTTTATAAGACTTTGAGTTCTAAATGTTTCCCTCTCCCTCTTCTTCTCCCTCCCCAAAATGGCATGCAATCTGATATAAGCTGTACATGTACAATAATATTAAATCTATTTCCACATTAGTCTTGTTATAAGGAAGAATCAGAACCAAAGGTAAAAAACACAAGAAAGAAATAAAAAAGAGAAAATAGTATGTTTCGATTTGCATTTAGATTTCATAGTTCTTTCTCTGAGTGCAGATAGCATTTTCCATTATGAGTCTTTTGGTATTGTCTTAGATCATTGCATTACTGAGAAAAGCTAGGTCTATCATAGTTGACCGTTGCACAATGTTGCTGTTACTGTGTACAATGTTCTCCTGGTTCTGCTCACTTTACTCAGCATCAGTTCATGTAAGTCTTTCCAGGTTTTTCTGAAATCTGTGTGGTCATCATTTCTTATAGCATAATAGTATCCCATTACATTCATATACCACAACTTGTTCAGCCATTCCCTAGTTGATGGGCATCCCCTCAAATTCCAATTCTTGGCTGCCACAAAAAGAGCTGCTATAAATATTTTTGTACATGTGGCTCATTTTCCCATTTTTATGATCTTTTGGGATACAGACCTTGAAGTGGTATTGCTGGATCAAAGGGTACACACAGTTTTATAGCCCTTTGGGCATATTTGCAAATTGCTCTCTTATCATCTAGAGGCAATTTTCTCATGTCTAATTTGTGATTCCTGCATGGAATCATAATGACTAAGACCTCAAGAGCCACTGTGGCTTCCTCAGGCCCTGCGTTGTGAACTGGGCACCTATAAAGGAGCATGCCTTTTTTTTTAATTGTCCTCTGCTTCTGGATAAACAATTGCTTTGATGACATTTCTTTCTCATTTATTTTCTAATGAGATTTTAAGCAGCATGGAGCAATGTGATGGTCCTGATTCAGTTTTCAGTATTCCGAATAGGACCTAACAGGAAGGGCAACCTCCACTGCACAGAAAGGTCAGATTGAGTTACCTAGCCTCACATGCGCTGAGACTACAATTAGTCGCTCTATTCTGCCAGCTCTGGCTGCCTAGCTCTCACTTATGAACATACACAGGGACACAGTGTGCTTTTTTGGCCACCTGAGGTTGGCCATTGAAGGCTTTTCAGTTTTAATAAGTTAATTAGGGAAGGATGGAGGAAGGATTTGCTTAGATCTTGATTAAAGAGAAATGAAAAGGACCCTGGTAATAAAGCCAGCTGATAATTAGGTGGCAAAATATGTGAACAAAGTTCTGTGGGTGTTTTATTTAATTACTGGCTTTAGAAAGGGTCCCTTTTCAGAACTCTAGTAGCATCAATGCATATATGGATCATTCCAAGCCTAATATGTATTAGACTTCTTCACATGCTCTAAAATCTACCTAAAATGAACTACTTGCTCTCCTCCCTGCATAATGTCCCATCTCCTGCCTAGTTCCTTTGTACTAGCCAGGGGTGGGGAACCTACAGCCTCAAGGCCACATGTGGCCCTCTAGGTCCTCAAGTGTGGCCCTTTGACTGAATCCAACTTCACAGAATAAATCCCCTTAATAAAAGCATTTTTAGTAACTAGACTTTCCCTCCATGCCTAGAATGCATTTTCTCTTTCCTTCCACCTCAGTCAGTCATTCAGTCAATCAATAAAAATTTATTAAGTGCCTACCTGGTGCCGAACACCGGGAAAAACACTACCGAAGGGTAGTCTCTGCTCTCAAGAAGGTCAAAATCTATTGGGCAATAAAACATACAAATAACTATTTAGAAATAACCTCTCTGAAGGAAAAATAGGAAGCATTCAATAGAGGGAAGACAGTGGAATTAAAAATGACGAGCAAAGGCTTCTTGTAGATGGTGAAATTGTAGCTGGGACTTTAAGGAAACCAGGGAAGCCAGGAGATATTGTTAGGGAGGGGAAGGGTTCTGAACAAGGGGGACAGCCAGGGAAAATGCCTGGAGGTGGTAGTTTCTTGTTGGAGGAATAGCAAGGAGGGTAGTTTCACAGGACTGCAGGGCCATATGATGTAAGAGGGCTGAGGAGTGTGTGGGGCAGGTTACAAAGGATTTTGAAATAAATTTTATTTTTGATCTTGGAAGAATAGGGAGTCATTGTGGTTTATTGAGAAGGGGAAGAGACGGGGAAAGGAGCAGTACCATGATCAAACCTATAGTTTATTTTTATTTTATTTCATTTCATTTTATTTATTTATTTATTTGGTGAGGCGATCGGGGTTAAGTAACTTGCCCAGGGTCACACAGCTAGTAGGTTTCAAGTGTCTGAGGCCACAATCCTGTAGTTTAGAAAGATCATTTTGGTAGCTGAGTGGAAGATAGACTGGAGGATGCGGGGGCAGGGGATCTTGCAGAAGGCAAACAAACCACCAAGTTATTGCAATAGTCTATGTATGAGTTGATGAGGGTTTCTATCAGGGTGGTGGCAGTCTCAGATGGGAGAAAGAGGCAGGCATATTCAAGAGATGTCAAGAAGGTAAAGTTGATAGATTTTGGCAACAAGTTGGTTTTAAGAAGGTTTAGAGAGAGTAAGGATTCAAGGATGACACCTAGGTTGTGAGCTTGGGTAGCTCAGAACATATGAGGCTTTGGGCAGTAATAGGTATGAGAAGGGGGACAGTTTGAGGAAATTTATATGAGTTAAGTTTGGGGCATGTTGAGTTTAAGATCCCTACTGAACATTTAGTCCAAGCTGTTGAGTAGGTAATTGGAGATACATACTGGAGGACAGCAGAGAGGTTATACCTGGGTAAGTGAGTCTGAGCATCATCAGCATGGACATGACCATGAAATCCATGAGAGCTGATGAGATCATCAAATGAAATGGTATAGAGGGAGAAGAGGGCTCATGGTATTCCTAGTTTCCTACAGAGTGATGATCAACAAATTATGTTAAAATAATTTTACATTTATTTGAGAAAAAAAATAATTCTTAAAAAAACAGTAAAGGTCAAATGTCTTCTTATACATGATGTTTTTCCTGATGTTCTTCCTCAGGGGCATATGGTATTATGGTATTGAGAATATCCTACTCCATCTCACCTAAGAGGGGGAACTTATGTATTTATTTTTATACATCATATTACATATGTACATATATATAATATTATATATATTATATATGTGTGTGTATATGTGTGTGCGTATTTAAATATATGCATTTTTTCTCTCCCAGTTTAAGCTCTTTGAGTGAAGAAATTTTCATGTTCGTATTTGCATCCCTATTGCTGGCCACTTAGCAATTGCTCAATGCATGCTTTAATAACAATGGATGAACAGGCAAAGGATGTACTGTAGATGTGATATTTATACCAGCTCTGTGCTTATGTGATTATCTGCATCTAACTTGTAATCTTTCTTTGACATAGTTATCCATATTTTTTTTGCATCAAAATATGCATGCAGCATCTAGACAAATAGTTCTTAACTACTTTTTGCATCCTATAACTCTTTGGCAGTCTGCTCAAGCCAAAGAACTCCATGTCAGAATAATATTTTTAAACACATCAAATAAAATACACAGGAAACCAATCATATTCAGGTAAAATCATCAAAATATCTTTTGAAATAGAGAGCTCAAAGACTCCTGGTTAAGAATCCTTCTTCTAGACTCATCTCATTAAAAATAATTAACTCACTATTCCGCCAATGATACCAATTATAAAGAAGAATAGAAAACAATTAAATAAACTATCATCAAAACAAGAAAAAAAGCATGGACAAATCAGCCAAATGTCTCTGTAGTCTTAAAGTCTCATATTAAGTGATAGTTATTCAAGCTGTAGAAATAAAAGCATAGTAATAGGCACTTAGGTTTTATATAAACAGAATTTGAGGGAACCTAGATTTGCTAGAAAAATGTGGACTGCTTTCTGAATAATGTATTGTTAAAATTTGTTCAGAATTCATAAAGTAGAAAGATTTTTAAATATTGCACAGGCCTTAAGAAACCTGGGTTCTGAGTTCAATTTTCACATTAATTTGCTCTATGACTTGGACAAGTCACTTTGCTGAAGAAATCTCAGTTTCCTTTCCTGAAAAATAAGAGTCAGCCTTGATGGCCTCTGCTTTTCCTATAGGATCTAAATTTATTGTCATAGGATCACTTTGAATTCTAATATTTCATGGAATCTGAAACTTTAATTGTTCTTGACATTAGACAGAAAGCCTATTAATGGATCCTTAAGCAGGAAGCCAATGACTTCCTGGTGATGTTAGTTCTCAAGGAAGTCCTGTAAGACAAGGATCATGGGGCAGCTAGGTGGTGCAGTGGATAGAGCACCGGCCCTGGAGTCAGGAGGACCTGAGTTCAAATCCGGCCTCAGACCAAACACTTAACACTTACTAGCTGGGCAAGTCACTTAACTCCAACTGCCTAAAAATAAAATAACATAAAATAAGAGAATGATCATGGGATGTAGAGCTTGAAGGGGCCTAAGAGAACAACCACATTGTATAGATAAGGAAACAAAGGCTCGATAAGGTAAAATGACCTACCTACAGTCACATAGTAGTAAGAGACCATGATATCTGAACTTAGGTCAACTGACTCCAGAATCAGTGCTTTTTCCACTGATTTTGTTGTTGCTCAGTGTTTTATGTCATTTCTGACTCTTTGTGATCCCATTTGGGGTTTTCTTAACAAAGATGCTGTAGAGATTTGCCATTTCCTTCTCTGGCTCATTTAACGGATGACAAAACTGAAGCAAAGAGGGCTAAGTGACTTTCCAGGGTCACACAGCTGGTAAGTGTCTGAGGCTGAATTTGAACTGAGATTTTCCTGACTCTAGGCCCAGGGCTCTATCCACCATGTCATCTAGCTGCCCTTTTCTCACTGAACCATACTGCAAATTTATTTTCTCTTTATTAAGATATAATAAGAACAGATTTTCTAAGTGGTAGCATAGTATAGTATAGGGCACTGAATTTATTGTCATGAAGACCCGAATTTAAAGTTTACCTCAGAAACTTACTAACTCTATGACACTGGAACAGTTATTTAAACACTCTGTGCCTCAGTTTACTTATTTGTTAAATGAGAGGAGTGGGACTCAAGGGCCTCTAATGGTCCTTCCAGTTCTAACTATCATCCTACACATAAGAAGAAAGTGCTAAGAATATCATGATTCAACTTCTCTGGAAAGAGTGGTGTTTATTTGAATATGTCTTACTTTTTTTTTGAGTGAAAAATTCCCATTATCCTTTGTCTTTGTGGAATGTCTTTAAGTGGACACAGTCTATTTGATTCCAAATGATAGTACATTCTCATTCTCATATTCTGATACCTCTTTCCTCCTAGCTCCTAGGATCCAATACTTCCATGTTGCCAGCTGGTAAAACAGAAGTCCCCCTTTCCCCAAGTTACCCTCACTCTAGTCAAAACTTCCACTTCTGCAAGTCAGTTAAGAGAATATCTAGTGGGTATTCAGCCCTACTTTTTACTGACATCCACCATGAAAGTTCTATTTGTGATGGTGGAATTAGGGACACCATAGACTGAATAAAAAGTCCTATAATTTAGATACAGAGCTAGATTCTATAAATGCCCAAGAAAGGAAAGATACTAATAATGAGGAGGGGTTAGTTTTCAGGATTAGCCTTTTAAAGTTGATATCACAATTACTTCAAATCCTTCCTTGCCCAGGCAGGGAAGAGAGAAAGAGAGACAGAGACAGACAGACAGAGAGAGAGACAGAGAGAGAAGATAACTTTGTTGTTGGGTTTTTTTATTCCTAACAAAAGAAGGTATGCTGCCAAGTTTTGCCAAATGTGAAATGGTTGGATTTGCCCAGTGGGAAGGTTACTTAAAAGAGAATTACAACAGTACAGGAAGAGGGAAAAAAATAAGAATTTGAATCAATATTTCAAAACCTTGAGTAGATGTTATTGATTCTTTTTCTTTTTGTATTTCTAAGATAGGAAGGAAAATAACTGTTTAATGATCATCTTTTCATAAGGCTCCAGAAGTCACATTGAAGCCCAGTAATTTATTTTCCCCTTCTAAAGTCTATATTACCTTTCATTTGCCAGCATTTAACCTTCATATAATGTATGTATATCCATATAAATATGTTTGTGGTATATAGATACATGAGGCAGCATAGTATCATGTACAGGGAATGACCTTAAAATTAGGAAGAACCAGGTATTCAACTCCTGTCTCTGACAGGTTGCATAGGCTTTATGATTCTAGGTAAACTACTTAATCTCTCGATGCTTCAGAAAAGAAGAAGGAGGAGAAGAAGGGAAAAGAAGAAGGAAAGATGATGATGATGATGATGATGATGATGATGGTGATGATGGACTAGGTATAGGGAGAGTGAAGGATAACCAATGCAAGTGTAAGAGCTCTATTAGTATACTCATTACATCCAAAGAAAGTGAAGAAAGCATATTGGATGGTTATCCCATAGAGAACTTATGAGAGGACATATTCAAGATTCACAGAGAATGCACCAATATGTCTGCATTGTAACCTATATCATTGGAATGAATCCATGTGTCAATGAGATCACTGATCCATCTGATTGTTGAGTATAATGATAACATGATAGAATTTGAGTAGCAAGGAATGTTGGAGGCCATCTAATAAAATCCTCACATTTTGCAGTTGATGAAACCGAGGCTCAGAAAGTTGTTATTTGCACAAGGTCACACAAGTGTGACCTGAAATGGGACTTGGACCAAGGTCTTCTGATGCCAGAAACAATGCTCTTTCACTGCATTTCATGGATGAGTCTAGGGAGCATTGTATTTTAGAAAGACGTCTGGACTTGGAGTGTGAAGAGCTGGGTTTGAATCCTGCCATTGGCCTTAGTTAGCATATCTCTAAAATAGAGAAAACTGTGTTCTCAGTATTTTCCTCATACATATTTGGGAGAATAAAATGAGATATGACTATTGAACACAAACAAATTTAGAATTTTATAATTCAGTCTGATAATTAATTCTAAATTTATTTAGTCTGTTATTTACTGGATTAAATACTGGAGTGGGCAAGGCATTTACAAATGTTTTTTTGTTTTGTTTTGTCTAATTTGAAGGACTTATTTATAACACTCGAGTACTAAATTACCTATGTACAGATTGTTTGAAAGAGTGTAGAGATACATGTTTAACAGTATGCTTGTCTATGGAATTTCTCCACTTTTAGAGGCAGGGCAGTGTAGGGATAGAGAGGTAACCTCAAAGGAGAGAAGACCTAAATTTCTGTCCAGGCTTAGCACGTAATGGTGGTATGACCCTGGGTAAGTCACCTAACCCTTCAAGTTTATAGACGATTATATAAGATTATAAATTGCAAAAGAAGATCTTGACCTGCATTGGTTAAAGAGATTCCCTTGCTTTGTAGTTCTCTGCATGAAGGATATGATAGATTGTTCCCTATTTCCTGGATTATTTTATTTTTTACTAGTTAGGTTTGGACATATTTTTGCATGTTTTTTACATGTCAGAAGCTAGATTTCTGAATAGGAATGTTTGCAAACTAATGAAAATAGCTTACTAATATTTAGGTTATTGTATTTAAATTATGTTAATAATAACATGAATTCTAGAAGCATCTAGGGGACATAGTACATGGAGCACTACTTTTGGAGTCAGAAAGATGTTTTGTTTCTTGACTCAGGCACTGGCTTGCTGTGTGACCCTGGGCAAGTCACTTAACCTCTCAGCCTAAGTTTCTTCATCTGTAAAATGGAGATAGTAATAGTACCCCCCTCACAGGGCTTTTGTAAAGAACAAATGAGATATGCATGTGTAATGCATTTTGTAAACCTTAAAGTGCCATGTCAGTGCTAGTTTTTACAACTACTATTATATGCTAAACATATCCTAAAACATTTCCCCATCTTACTCATTTGAAGAAAGGCACCAACCATTTTTTGTTTCAGTGTCCACCCGGCCTGCCTGATCCTCCTTTCAAAGGCAGTAGGGATTGCATTATTCCTAATGATGTATTCCATCACTACAAACACCTGGGTTGGCTTAGAAACTAATCAAGTTCAAAGTGGCATACAGAAATCTCTCCATGTAAAAAGCCTAATTTATTCAGAAAATCTATCCTGATGGTGGCATTGTGTTTCACAGCTAACCATGCATGTAACAGCATTTACTGGGCAGGAGAACACAGGAAGGCTCCTAACACTAACAAGTGTTCTAGCACAAGTTCACTTTTGATCTGGTCAGACAGGAAGACAGCTTCGGAGGGGTTAAATAAGCTTACTTTATTCTAGTCTAGTCTTCTCTAGAGGGTTGCTGATAATGGGAGCACCAACTCCCATAGCATTCCCTAATCACACTTCTCGCTGGGGCAGGCTAGAATGGTAGGAGCTACAACTCCTACTGGCCCGCTAAATCCTCAGTGAGGGCTGGTTGAGGCAAACACAGATTCCTCCCAAGCCTTGATGGGGGCCAATCAAGGCAGGTACGTGCATTCCCCTATGCATTTCCCAAATCCCAAAATGAGTTCCCTCTAAGCTTTGATGGGGGCTTATCAAGGCAAGCATAAATGTACATCCATTATGTGCATTCCTATTCCCCCCTTACTGACCAGTGCCTATTTGATGTATAGGGCAACAGACAAAGAAGGCATATTGCCAACAATAGCCTCACAGTTTTGCATTACTTCATCCCTATGTCTACTGCACAAGTGTGATGGAGATGTTTTGAACCATGATCATGAGAACTCATATCTAACACCTGGGAACTAGAGATTGTTATGGCTATGGATCTTAGGAAACTAAACTCTAAGAAAGAATAACACAAAATCACTTTACGCAAACTAAAATCAACCTTACTTACACATCGTTTCATCCCTATTTTTTTTTGTTTCAAAATGACTTATTTAGAGACTGATATGTAGAAATTGTACCCACACCTCAGAATGAATGCTCAAAAATGAACAAAAAGTTACCAACAGGCTGAGTTGGGAAGTGTTGGAAGGGGAAGCTTGCAAATTTTTCCTTCAGCTCAAGGACTGCCATTTACAAGCTAATGTTGATTCCGTCAACTCAACGTGAGTGAGTGAGGTCGAGGACCAATATCCTTCAATTTAAATCCCTCCTCTAGTGTTGGCTGGCAGTTAATATTATACAGGACTGAGTCAGGAGAGACATAGCTTCTATTTCAAGCTCTTCAAATGAGTCATTTAACCTCTTTTTACCCTTTTAAAAATAGGAAGAAAATGTTCTTTTGGCCTACCTCTGACATGACGTGACTTTTGCTGAGATAATGTCTGTAAAGCAATTTGAGTGTCTCACAACAAAGATGCTAAATCTCTATCAATAGGATTACTTTATTATTTTTTTTTCCTCTTTCATACCCTTATCCTGAGGCTTTAGAGCAAGCTAGTGTAAATTATCTTAGGGCTTCCCTCTATGGGCTTCTATGAATGGTGGGTGGGGTGGTGGCAGTAGACAAAATACAGAGTAGTTAAAGGTCATATTGGGGAATCAGGATGCTCATAGACATGGGCATTCTCTCGGGGAAAGAACAGTAGTCTGTATGTTTCCTACAGTTCACTTTTCTATTCCTTGCTTAGAAATTCCCAGTAACTGATTAAATCTAGCAGACAGGCAAGCTACCAACTCTGGAAAAATGGTCTTTAGGATTTATGAACCATCTGAGGACCTGCCAAAGGATTTGTAGGGGAAATTAAAGAAAGGAAAATGTTCCTATCTTTTGTTTATCTTCATTGGGATCATACTTAACTATCAATGGATGTCCCCCAAGGGTCTAACCTGGGCCTGCTCTTCTTTTCCTTCTATACTATGTCATTTGGTAATCTCATTAGCTTCCACGGGCTCAGTAATCATATCTATGTAAGCAATTCTCGGATCTGTTTTTTCCAGCTTCATCCTATTGGCTGAGTTCCAGTTACTCTCATTCCATGCTTTTTGGTCATTTTGAACTAGATGTCCCATAAAGACCTTAAACTCAACATGTACGAAAAAAGAATTTAAACTCTTTCTTTCATAACCTCCCATCTTTTGAATTTTCTGATCACTATCTAGGATTTCACCATGCTGGAGAGAATGGGGGTGAAGATGGTAGAGGTGGCATTTCTTAAGTGCCTGCTATGTACCAGGCACTGAATTAAACATTTGTATCTCATTTGATCCTTATAACCCTGTGAGGTAGGCACTATTATGATCTCCATTTTCCAGCTGAGAAAATGGAGGCAGACAGGGGTTAAGTGACATGCCAAAGGTTTCACAATTAATAAATGTCTAAGGCTAGATTTGAATTTGAGTCTTTCCAAGTCCAGGCCGAGCACTCCATCTACCATGCCATTTAATTGCTTTCCAGTCACCCAGGCTCACAACCTCAGTATTATCTTTGACTCCTTACTGGCACTCACTTCACATATTCAAGCTATTGCCAAGTCTTGATATTTCCACCTTCACAGAATTTCTTATCTCCTCACAGTCTTATCTTAGCTCATACAGCCACCACAATGGAGCAAGCCATCATCAGCTCTTGCTTGAAAAATTCCAATAGCATTCTGGTTGTTCTCTCTACTCCACTCTAATCAGTCCACTGCT
The DNA here is from genome assembly GCF_900497805.2 of Vombatus ursinus. Lineage (NCBI taxonomy): Eukaryota > Metazoa > Chordata > Mammalia > Diprotodontia > Vombatidae > Vombatus > Vombatus ursinus. The sequence goes on along the minus strand of NW_020949548.1, from coordinate 4,174,826 downwards.
CAGCCACCAAAATGATTTTCCCTGAGGACAGGCCCAATCAGATAACGCTCTGCACCCCTCCTGCCAATTTCAATGCCTCCATATTACCTGGAGGATAAAATAGAAATACTTTGTTTGGCATTTGAACAGGCTTCTTCATAACCTGTTCACATCATAACTTTTTCGGTGTTTTTCATGTTACTTCCCTCCAAACACCCCCGATCCAGTATTATTGTCCTCTTTTCTATCCCTGTACGATAATGTTCCCATCCCCCATCTCCATGCTTTTTTACTAGCTGTGTTCCCCACACCTGGAATATTGTCCTCCCTCATCTTTGATTCCTGGCTTCCTTCAATATGCAGCTCAAATCACACTTTCTTCAAGAATTCTCTACCCCCCCACACCCCACCTATGATTTGCTCTATATAGGTCTTATATGTACAGTGATTTTACTTGGTGTCTCTCCCTTTAGAATATGAGCTCTTTGAGGACAACAGGGGACTCTATTTTTGCCTTTTTTTTTATATCACCTAACTCTTAGCATAGAGGCTGGTACAAAATAAGTGCTTAATGAATGTTCGCTGAACATGTGGCCTACTGGGGATTGGAATCAAGAAGCCCTGAGCTAAAACCCTGCCTCTGAACCTAACTTTGTATTCATATGCAAGCTGGGTGGGGTCGTGGATTATGTTATTTAAGTTTAAAATAAGTTAATTGAGAGAAATGATTATTTCTTTCTTGCATTAGTAACTAATTGTTGGATTAGGACCAAAGTTTTTCCCTTTTCTACTTTCTCATTCAGAAATCAGCCCTTGTAGGTTATTCAGGCAGCCTTTGAAGTGTAGGGCTGATATTGAGAGGGAAAACTCAGATCTGTTCAAACGGTAAAGAAATTTTAGTTTCAGTGAATTGATAGATTCTGGCCCATTGTGTTTTACTCAGACAGGTCTGGGAAAATGTGGATTCTCCCTTTTGTAAGACAGAGTGATATGAATATAGATAAGTCTCTTTGACCAAGACTGAGTGATCAGAAATACAGACCCCAGACCCTCATTAGCCTCAATCTACCTCTCATTATAATATTCATTCTCTCATTAATTGTTAACTAATCAGAGTTGATTTCCACCCTCAGGAACTCCTGCTCTTCCAAGGGCATACAAGCATTGACAGAGACCCATGAGGGGTCTTTTCCGTTCAAGAGTGTCACTGACCCCTTTTATTAATTATTGTTAGCATGGTTAATAAAATGATTAATTACCCTGAAATTATGTCTCTTGAACTTTTTATACTTCATATTAATAAAGTATATGATACATTAATCAATCAGCAAACATTTATTAAGCCCCTGCTGTACCACACAGTCATTTGCCCTGGGAATAAAAAAAAAAATGTACAAACATTTTTGCCCTCTGCCCTCGAGGAATTAACTATCAAACTGGGAAAGATAGCACTATGTCAAGGCCTAAATACCAAGTAGAAACAACCTAGACAGACAATGATTTCAGGGGAAAGGCACTAGTAGCTGGGATACAAAGACAAGGGTGTGAAGCGTACCTGCCTTCAAAGAACTATTATTCTATTTGGAGGATACGAGATAGATAGAGATGTTTAAACACAAACTATAGACAAAAGATAAGATAAAATAATAAGAAAAGGGGAAGAACACTAGTGCCAGGAGGTTTCCTGAAATGGGTCATATCATGAAGGGTGCTTGACTAAGCTTTGAAAGAAACCAGGGCTTCTGAGAGGTGATGGTGAAAAGAGACTATATTTTAGACTTGGGGAACAGTCTATACAAAGACACAGAACTATATGATGGAATGGCTCATAGGTCATTTTGTCTGGAATGTGCAATGCATGGAGGGAGAATTGCGAAATAAGATGGGAAATACTCACCAGGGCTCTGGCAACTCCCTAAGGTAAGATGTTATAGTTGAAAGATCAGCACAGATGCTTAATCTTTGGACATAAAGGAGAAGCAACCTTTTTTCTCCCTACCTAGGGAATACATAGCCCCAACCTTTATGGTAGAATTGGGACTATTTCTCACATTTGTAAAACAAATTGTTCTTTTCCTCCATTTCTACTGCAAAGTAAGCTTTCTGTGGAAAATATTCCCCCTCCTCTCAGTCTCCTATCTGCAGAAGTGTTGCCCCCTCCCCCATCTGAATTCTTCCTTGAACCACCAAGGTAAAATGATCTGCTCAGCAGAAAAACCCAGAGGACTCATGGTGTTTAAAGCTTAACACGCTACAGGAGAGAGATTTATGCTACAATATGTGAGGAGTTTCTCTCTGTTGTTGTAGCTACAATATTTGAGAGCCATATTGATTATTATTAAGCTGTCTTTCCAGGATCATATTGATTTCATAACTGAGAATGGGAAATTGAGCCTTCATTATTTACATCTGCAGGTTTATGATGACAAGTAGAAATTTACTAGCCTTTTCCATGATTATGCCCAGATGCACCTATTTGCCTATAAAAATGTCTGTATGAATGGATCTGTGTCATTATTTCCATAATTTGATTAGAAAATGCAAACTTCTTTCCAGTTTAAATAACAACATTTTAAATGACATTATCCTTTCCTGGTTCCTTCACTCAGTGCTGCTGCAGTTGGTTTGGAGGGCATTTTTTATCCTAGCTTTGGGGACTACTGAAGGATATTAAAAAGAGGCATTGAAGGTGATAAGAAAATGATTTAATCAGGAGTTTGGCTTTAGGCATTTTAGAGAATATTGAATTGGATTTCTTGGGACTTCTCCATTTGTCCTTTATGAACAAGTTAAAAACACCAGTGCTTACAAATAGTCTTTGCCTTAATAATATATACTGCAATGGTTCTTAGGTTGAGACACCCTTGCCTCTCAATGCTTTTGGTGTAGTATAAGTATAAGTTGGTATAGTTGTAAGTATCCTGATGGAGGTTCCTGAGATAGTCCCTCTCCTAGAGCAAGAAAGTATGGGCACTGTTTTAAAGTCTTCATTTAGTATCTTCCTAGGAAACCAAATTATCTATCATGTGCTGAAGGTTACCTGATGCTTTGTGTGATATCAATATGATTTGGTTTAAAAAGGAGGGGAGAGGGCTCTTAAAAAATATATATATGTATATATGTATGTATGTATGTATGCTAGTTAATGGAAAGTGTAATGTCATTGACATTGTTTGACCTGGGTTCCAAATGTGCTCATTTGTTTAAATTATTTTCTCTTGGGCAAGTCACTTACATTCTCTGAACCTCAATGTTCTCATCTAAGAGAAAAGTATGATAAAGCCTGCCTTGCCAACTTTACAGGGTTGCTATGAGGACTAAAAACAATATGGGAAGTGAAAGTGCTTTGTATGCTTCAAAGTACCATACACATAATGTGGTATTATTACTTGCCAGGGCAGTCAGATTTAATTATCAACAAGTCCATTAATTGAATATGGCATTAATCAATAATTTTCAGCCCTTTAAAAGCTAAAGGTTATCATTGGGAAGGTTTTCTTTGTGAAAAATGACATGCTTCAACCTTAGCCCAATAAACTCTCAGCTGTCTTCTGTTTTTGCTATTTCCCCATAATTGGGGATATATTTGCACTGATTGATTGAGTCTCTCTTTCCTGTGCCTTGTTCAGTTCAATAAAGATCTAATAAATGCCTGCTATGAGCCAGGCTCTGAGCCATAATCTGGGGAAAGAGAGGGGGTATAGTATCACGGACAATACACAAAGAGCTGCACACAGCACAGTGCCTGGTATACAGTAAGCATTTAATAAATGCTTGATGACTTGGCTGGTTGATGTTACATAGCAATTTTATGAAGTACAGGGAATTACTGAAGGAGGGAATCATGCCACCCACGCTGTTCTAGGAAGTAAAACTTGTGAGTTTATAAGTTGGAATTAAAGGAGAGCATAAAGCACTGAGCTTGGAGTCCAGACAACCTGAGTTCAAATCCTGCAGTACAGGTTTTACTAGCTGTATGATCATGGACAAGTCACTTCACTTCTCTCAGCTTCTGTTTCTTCCTCTTCTAGGATAATATAGAACCTAAGCAAAGGCACAGTGGTAATCTACTCCAAGCCACTAATGGTTAGAGCATGTGGCTCAAACAGAGAGTGTGTGAGAGGAATAGAAAATTTAGAGGTGGAAAGATTCCCTAGGGTCATGGCATGTAAGTCCCCTCTTTTTATGCATAGGATACAGGCCAATTCTTATGATGAACTTCAACAAATATATTCAAATATCTATCTATATAGAATCAAGGTTCCGTGTGGCATTATGGAATTTGCTGCCTTCCAGGAATGGAAAGATATCAAAGCCCATAATGCCATTCTATACACCTTATACATGGAAAATGTTTGGAGTACTATACCAAACATAGGGGCGTGTATGTGTGTGTGTGTGTGTGTGTGTGTGTGTGTATGTGTGTGTGTGTGTATGTGTAGGGAAGGATATATGCATATATATGTATATAATAACTGAGTTTAACTAAGATGTAGTCCCCATACTTGGGAAACATACAGTCTAGTAGGACATGTCATACACACAAATAATGATATTAAAAATCTACATAGTGCTTACTGTGTGCTAGGCACTGAAATAAACACTTTACAATTATTATCTCTTTTGATCCTCACTACAATCCTGGGAGGGAGATGCTATAATTATGCCCATTTTAAAGATGAGGAGACTGAGGTAAATAGGCATGTGACTTGCCCAGGGTCACATAGCTAGGTTCGGGATTCGAATCACAGTCCTCAGACTCCAACTCCAGAGCTCTTTTTAATTACCATCATTTTCCAGTGTTTCTAAAACAAATAGTTGGAGCACAGTGGGAAGGAGCTGGAGGCTCAGCTTCTCTCAGTTCCACAGCCGCTGATGGTCTTTTCAAGGACCAGTCAATCATCACATATTCAGAATGTTCCTGAAAAGCAAGAGGACTAGGTAAAGAAGGTACAGAGCCCTAACTACTCAGAAAGGATGCTATTCAAAGTCTCCACTGCTCAGGCAGGAGGTCAGTCCCACATGGTGAGAAGGGTGGCCTTTACAAAGAACTGATTAAATGCTTTGTATTTACATTGTAATCAGCCCTTGGTTTCTATGCTTTGTTCTTTACCCTTGCCCTACTGAAAGAGTTAGGAACACAGCCTTTCTTTTGCAGGTGAAGAGATTCAGGCATTTACTGGTGGTGCCTTGTTCGATAGATGCCACACCTCCTTTTAACTCTCTTTAGCCCTTTGTTATTCTGCTGACCCTGTAGTCTCCACTGGAACAGTTCCTGTTCCGTTAATGATATGCTTCTTTTTGTTAAGCCTGAATAGACTTTATAGTTTCGTAAGCAAAGCTGATGCAGAAATCTCAGCATGTTAGTAGTGTTGATTATGTTCCAGAATGTTAGCTCATTTATGTTTTTTTTTTTAAACAAGGGATGGCAAAATGTGTATGTCAGTGTAGGAAAACAAATGATCCAAACAAATTATGAGAGGAAATTAAGCCTAATGGAGAGTGACAGAGGGAAGAAGAGGGAGAGAGAGAGAAGGAGAGGGAAGTAAGGGGATATGGAAATGGAAAAGAAGAGAGGGAAAGAGAGGGAAAGAAGGGGGTAGGGAAAGGGAGAGAGAGAAGGAGAGGGAAGGAAGGGAATATGGAAAGAGAGAGGGAAGGCACAGGATAAGGAAAGGGAGAGGGAGATGGAGAAGGAAAGACAGACATAAACAGAGATAAAGAATAAAAATTACTTAGTAAACACCTATTATGTGTGATTTACTGTGCTAAATGCCAGGTGTACAGATACAAGCTAGCATGAGATCCCTGAGGATAGGGACATTTCATTTTTGTCATTGTATCCTCAGCATCTAACATAGTACTTTGAACAGAGTAGACATTAAAAAAAAATGAATTTATGTTGATTTGATTTGAATTGAAAATGCAGTATTAAAGACACTGTCATCCACAAAATGAAATTAAACTTTATCATTGACAGAGTCCTTGTCTTACATCCATGGCGAATAAGCAGGGCATAGGTATGACCATCAAAAGCAATGTTCACTGCAGTGCAACGGTATTCTTCCTCAAGATCAGATTTATTTATTAGAACAGTGGCTTATTAGCTAGGTACTGTGGTGTAAAGAGTTAATTAGTTGATTTCTTTTAGCCTCAATTTTCTCATCGGCGAAATGGAGCTTAATGCCTTCATACAGACCCCTTAGGATCATAGATTTGAAGGTGGAAGGGACTTCAGAGGTCATCTCTGAATAAATCAACCCCCTCATTTCAGAAATATGGAAACTGAGGCCAAAAGAGGTGAAAAGACCTACCCATGGCCACATATATACTAAGCAGCCAATATGGTATTTGATCCCAGTTTCTCTCACACAGAGTCGGTGTTCCTCCCACCACACTTTTCTGCTGTTACTCTGCAGGTGAGTACGTACATCATACATGTGAATAATTGCCTTCACCCTTTTACCTTGCTGGGAAGTTGTCTGGAATCACTTGCTCATGCGGAGGCTTAGGTAGGGTACCTTAGAAAGAGTCAATCTAAGTCTCAATTTCGGGAGAAATTACTAGTTTATTACATGATGAGTTGAATCTGCTCTTTAAATAAAAAGCAGCCAGCTGAAAAGCAAAGCCTAAATATGTACTGTTATGAGAAACAGAAAGTTAAGCTACATAGAGTCTCTTCTGTTCTGTTCCAAGATGCCAGTCAATTTAATCGAGTGTGGCTGGCTGGGGAGAGCCATAAAAGGTGGTAGAGCTTGTTTTCAGGTCTGAAGCAGCCCTGCACTGATCTCTGTTTCAGCCAGGTTGTTATGCGGCCATGAGAAGAACAATTCATTATTTATTTGGGGGAGTTAGGGATGACAGTGCAGCTTGGTAAATGCAGAGTGAAATACAGTAAAGGTCATGTCTTTGAAAATGGAAATAGCCAAGTAGGACTCTGACCGTCCTTATTTATCTCACTCCAAAGGGGCTGCCTGGCATACAGAGTAGGATAGGGATAAGGGGTCCTGTATTTTCAGCTCATGTTTTATGAAGCTGAGGTATTAAAATGTATTGGTATCATTATATCCTACTCGCCCAAAGCTCCTCTGGCAGCTAGTTCCAAACCTGAATGAGACCCTTAGACACCGGTGGACTGGAGCCTTCATTTTGGTTAAATGATACTATTAAGAGTCTGGTCCACCAGAGAATTACTTGAGCCGTTCAGATTCCTGCAGTTACTTAGTTTAAAACAATACCGAGCTCCATTCCTCTACACAGATCGACAGAATGGCAGTGCTGTCGACAGGGAAGTGAAACTCTTCAGCCAGGAGGATGACAGGGATTTCGGATGGGTGATGATGTTCAGGTGTTTTGGTTTTTTCTTTCTTTCTTTTTTTCTTGAACAACAGCTGATGGAACGAATTGCCTATTGGGTAAACTCGAATAGCAGGTTTTCCCTTAGCTACTAACAGGACTGGATGGGGAGTTGAGTTTATCACCACCATTAAGCTGAGAAAAGTACAGGGTTCCATTGTGTGATTATAAACCATTGACAAAAAGATCTGTAGTCAGCTGGGATGACAGGGAGTGGGTGAGGAGAGGGAGTCCTTTTCTCTCATTCATGAGACTGTCATGAAGTTACCCTTAAGTATGATGTAGCTTTCTAGAGGGCTCTTTGTAGAGGCCTGAAGTGGCATTTCCTTACTCAGCGTGTTTGCTTCATCTGAGTATTCCAATACTGGGCTACTGCTGTCAGTATTCTGGAGACTATTGTACGATTCTGATGAGAACTCCAAAATCTTCTTCCTTCTGAAATTTACAAGGTTATCCACTGGTCAAGGAATGAGGGAACACAGAAGCTTTTCTTCTCTCCCTCTTCCCAAATTAAAGGAAAATGTGTTTTCTTCTCAAAGACTTAGCTCAAACTTCCCTCTCTCTCCTCAAGGCTGGTCTTGTCATTAGCTACCTGGGTTTCAAACTAATTTGCTATTTTTTTTTCAAAATCCGACTGGGAATGACCAGCTTTCTTCGGTCAGTTGTGGTACACTTCCTGTGTAATGATCATTTCATTTCATTCGAGGACTTTCTGATTTTGCAAATTGATCATGGACTTTCTATACTTAGTTTAATTCCATTGACTGGTAGATTACACGATAGATTTTCTTCACCCAATGAAGTTATTGGCGCAGTAGGTAGAGGGGTAAGTCTGGAGTTAGGAAGATATGAGTTCAAACATGGCCTCAGACACTTACCCTGGGCAAGTCACATAACCACTCACTGTCTAAATCTCATCTGTAAAATGGGATAAATGGGCAGTGAAGTGGTGCAGTGGATAGAATGCCAAGCCTTCAGTCAGGAAGACTCATTTACTGAGTTGAAATCTCGCCTCAGACCATTGACATTTTTTGGATGTCTTTTAAAGTTTGTTCTTGAGGTACTAAGAACTCTTGAACACTTACGCATTTTTAATAAATTGGCCAAATTTTGGTGGGTTATTGTTTCTAATAATTGACTGAGGAAAAATTTGATCATTAATACATGTGGAAAGTATATCTTTCTACCTTGTTTTTCTAAAACTTGACTTAGAAATGCTTTTAAAAAACAATTTAGTTATGACATTTTTGACAGAATATTTAGACGTGGAGTCATTCCTTAAATAACCCTCCCAAAATTTCTATCTAAATCTATATCTATTTGTCTGGCCAGCTAGCAATCCATCTATTTACCAGCTGTGTGACTCTGGGCAAGTTATTTAACCCTCTTTGCTTCAGTTTCCTCATTTATGAATTGAACTGGAGAAGGAAATGGCAAACTACTCCAGTATCTTTGCCAAGAAAATCCCAAAGGACATCATGAAGAGTCAAACATGACTGAAACAACTCAGCAACAACAAGGTGGGATAATAATAACACTTACTTCCAAGAGTTTTTGTGGGGATAAAATGTGACAATATTTGTAAAGTACTTTCCAAAACAAATTTTTACGTAAATACTAGTTATTTTAATTATAATTATTACTTAAATGGTGAAAGATAATTGAGTCCATAAAACCCATTCCGTTCTGAAAAAGAAGTATATAAATAAAATTCAACCAAAGTATCAATTTCTGCTAAAAGCTATTCCTGATTCTCAATGTGCTGGTACCTTACCTTTCCAAATTATCTCATAGTGTTTGTATGTGTTTGTGCATAGATATATATGCATATAATCCATATGTGTATGCATTACAATATTTAATATATCTACAAATAAGATACATATGTACATATATATGCATATATATGCAATAATTTGGAATGACAAAGCACTGTGTATGTGTGTATACATCTATATATATGTATTTATATATATACAGGTATATATAAATATATGTCTGCATGTACACACATATATTTATGTACTTATGTTATCTCACATGTAAGTGCTCTTAGGGCAGGGATTATTTTATTTTTGTTTTTGTATCCACACCGTCTAGCAGAATGTCTATCATGTAATGCACGCTTAATAAATATTTTTTTATTGATTGATAAATTGCAGCTCTGATTATTCTTTTCAGAAGTCTTTTTAGAGTGTTTCTTAAATGACAATTATTGTATAATTTAATAAATATAGAATTGAAATATTTGCATAAATAATTTATCTAAAACCAATATTTTGTCCCCAGGGCTCTATTAGTCCATTTTGTTACATATTTAGGCACACACACACACACACACACACACACACACACACACACACACAATTTTACAGAAATATGTAGTCAATGAGTGAGGTTTAAAGTGTTTTTTTAAACATAAATTGAATTACATTATTAAATTCCCTAGGGGAGACGGCTATTTGAAAGACTCTTAGAATCTCGTGGTCACAGACCAATTCACACGTTCTCTCAAACACCATCAAATTTTAGGTTTGCTTGCTTGGACTTGCTTGTAAACACCAGTCCCCCTACCTTAACTCCACTTTTTTCCCCCTTCTATATGAATAAAAGAATTAATAAAAATACAAGAGTTTAATAAGCACATTCTGCTAAGTACTAAAGGTACAAGGACAAATGTGAGTTAGCCCCTGTCTTCAAGGAAATTTCACTGTAAAAGGGGAAAACACCTACACAGGGTAAAGGAAGGTAGGTGGGAAATTGAGTTTTGGTCTGGGAATTCACAAGGATTTAGGGTGGAGGCAAAGGGCAGTTGATTGTCACACTTTTTTCAATAGCTATGGTGACATAGATTTGATTATTCCTTAAGAACGATGGGTGGAAGAACAGTGGGTGAAAGGGGAGAGTAATGTGAGGATATTGCCAGGGAAGATGGCAGGAGGACCGTCATTGTTAGGTCCTGGCTTTTTGGTGGATAGCTACATGGCATGTGAAGCATGTCCTTGTGCCAGGTGGATATGTATTGGGTCAGGTGATTAGTATGGGGAGTGCTGGGGAACTGTGCCATTTAGATATGTCAGTATCTGGGAGGTCTTCACTTTCCTTGGAACTGGAATTATTCCCTAAGGAACAACATTAGGAGCTAGAGATGCAAATCTCTTTGTCCAGCTACAAAGGCAAGGTGTGCCTGTCTGTGCCACCCTAGTACCCCATATCACCATGCACTCACACTTCAGGACTCACTCTAAATAGAGAATCACCTCGGAGAATCTGTACACAGATACTGCTCCTTCCTCATACTATCTACCTTGTATCCTATACTGGCTTTCTGAACATGTCCAGTCATTACTTTAGATAACGTCTACTCCCATTCTACTTAATTCTCTTGATACTCTCATTCTCTCGTTACTCCTACAGTAAATACATAGGGGCCAGATCAAAAAAGTTAATGCCGACCTTGGCTATGTTAAGACAATAAGAGAGGCACAGCTTCCAGGAATAGGGAAGTAAGTCTGTCTTATAGTAGTTTACCCTCTTCAAACTTCATTTGCAGAATTTTGCTTAGTCTGAGCACTGTGGTACAAAATGGGCATTGATAAGCGGGAGAGTGACCAGAAAAGGGCAATCTGAAATAATGAAGGGCCTTGAAGGAACTAGAAGAGTTTAGATTGGAAAATAGATCATTTGAAGAAAAGAGCCAGGGTAAGGTAAAACATGATAGCCACATTGCAGTACTGTAAGTGCTGTCATGTGGGAAACTGATTAGACTTTGAGTTTGGCAGTGGAGAGCATTACCGGAAACAATGGATGAAAATTGCAAATAGGCCAAGTTAGGCTTGATAGGCGGTAAAACCTCCATAACAATTAGAACTGTCCAAAAGTGCTTGAAAGGTACAAAAATAAGATGATTCTTGTTTTGTCGTTCAGTCATTCAATTTTGTCCAACTCTTTGTGACCCTCAGGCCAGAGAAGGGGTGGGGAGCCTGCGGCCTTGAGGCCGCACATGGCCCTCTAGGTCCTCAAGTGTGATCCTTTGACGGAACTCAAACTTCACAGAACAAATCCCCTTAATAAAAGGATTTGTTCTGTAAAACTTGGACTCAGTCAAAAGGCCGTACCCAAGGACCTAGAAGGCCACATGTGGCCTGGAGACTACAGGTTCCCCACTCCTGGACCAGAACATACCAGCCCCTTCTATCTTCCGCTGTCTCTACCGCAAAGTCATCAAATGGAGATTTCATGACTAGCACTTGAATATACTTTGATATATTTGGAGCACGTATTGGCTCATTCTCTCTCATATGATCCTCTCTATCATTTATTTGATCATCTAAAAAGGAATTTATTCCTTCTTTTAAATTGTTTATGATGTCACCCCATATATCTATGTCATGTATTCATTTGGAACTTCTTTTGGTAGCCTGTGTGAGATATGGATCTACACTTAGTTCTGCTAGACTGCTTTTGAGATTTTCCAGCAGTTTTTGTAGACTAATGAATTCTTGCATCAATAGCTGTGATCTCTGGGTTTATCACACACTAGGCAATTGTGTTCATTTGCATCTGTATATGTGTTCCCATTCTTTTACACTAATCAACTTCTTTATGTCTTAAGAAATACCAAAGTATTTTGATTACTGCTTAGTTGTATAGTTTGGAATCTGATTCCTTCCTTTTCTTTTTCATTATTCTATTGAGATAATTAATTCTTTGTTGTTCCAAATGGATTTCATTGTTATTTTTTTTCCTAGCTCTATTAAGTAAATCTTTCATAGTTTGGTGTAGTACTGAATAATTAAATTAATTTAGGTTGTATTGCCATTTTTATTATCTCGACTTGACCTACTGATAAATAATTCATATTTCTCCAGTTACTTACATTTATCTTTATTTCTGTACAGAGTGTTTTATAATTGTGTTCATATAATTTTTGAGTGTATTTTGGCAGGTAGATTCCTAATATATTTCGTATTATCTTGTTTATTTTTTAAATGGAATTTCTCTCTGCTTAATTTTGATGGTAATATACAGAAATGCTGATGATTTATATGAGTTTATGTTATATACTAAAACTTTGATAAAGGTTTTGTTTAAGTAGTTTTTTGGTAGATTCTTTAAGGCAGAGGTGTCAAACACAGGACCCACGGTCTACATGCAACCAACAACACTACCACATGTGGCTCAAGCCAGATAAAAATGTAATGGGAAATATTTAATAAGAAATAAAAATACATTAAAACATCAGTGATGTTAATATCTGGTTTTATAAGACAATATACAGCCTGCTGTGATACTTCTTTAGGGTTTAATGATTTTTGTTTCTATAATGAGTTTATGCCACTCTTCTAGGGTTCTATAAGTAAACCATCATGTTATCTACAAAAACTGATAATGTTTCCTCTTTGCCTATGTTTATTTCTTTTTTTTCTTTTCTTATTTTCTTAGTTAGCAATTTTAACACTATCTTCAATTGTAATGATGATAATAGATATCCTTACTTTACCGTTTATCTTCTTGGAAAGGTTTCTAGTTTATCTCCTTAATAGATGCTAGTTAATACAACAAGGAAAGATATGTTTATTCATGTATTTTTAAGGTTTTTATTAGGAATGGGTGTTGTATCTTGGCAAAAGCTTTTTTTTTGTATTTACTGATATAATCATATGAGTTTGTTCTTGTTGTTAATATGATAAATTATGGTAATAATTTTCCCAAAATTGTATTAGTCCTGCATTCATGGTACAAATTCATCCTGGTCATATTTTCTTTTTTTTTTCTTTTTTAAACAGTATTCTATTTTTCCCCCAATTACATGTCAAGATAATTTTTAGCATTCAATTTTACAAGATTTTGAGTTCCAAATTTTTCTCCTTTCCTGTCTCCCCTCTTCTGAAAATGGTAGGCAATTTGATTTAGGACATGCATGTGCTATCATGTAAAACATATTTCCATATTAGTCACAGTTGTGAAAAAAGAGATATCAAAAGAAAAAAAAAACTATGAAAAAGAATTTAGTGATGCTTTGGTCTGCATTCAGAGTCCATCAGTTCTTTGGATGTTGATAGCATTTTCCTTATTGAGTCTTTTGTACTTGCCTTGGATCATTGTGTTGCTGAGAAGAGCTGACTCATTCATAGTTGATCATCACACAATGTTGTTGATGCTATGTGCAATGTTTTCCCGTTCTGCTCATTTCACTTTGTGTCAGTTTGTACAAGTCTTTCCAGGTTTTTCTGAGATTTGCCTGCTCATTATTTCTAATCACACAATAGTATTCCACTACATTCATATGCCACAGCTTGTTCTGCCATTCTTCAATTAATGGGCATCCCTCAATTTCCAATATTTTGCCACTGCAAAAAGGGCTGCTATAAATATTTTGCACATATAGGTCCTTTTCCCTTTTTAATGATCTTTTGGTGCTAGAGACCTAGTAGTGATATTGCCAGATCAAAGAGTATGCACAGTTTGGTTGCCCTTTGGATATAGTTCCAAAGTGCTCTCCAGAATGGTTGGATCAATTCACAACTCCACCAACAGTCCGTTAGTTTCCAATTTTCCCACATATTCTCCAACATTTATCATTTTCTTTTCTTTTGGCCATATTAGCCAATCAGATAGGTATGATATGGTACCTCAGGGTTGTTTTAATTTGGATTCCTCTAATCAGTAGTGATTTAGAGCACTTCTATAGATGCCTATAGATATTTTTGATTTCTTCATCTAAAAATTGCCTGTTCATATCCTTTGACCATTTATCAATTGGGGAATGGTTAATATTCTTGTAAATTTTACTCAGTTCTCTACATGTTTGAAAAATGAGGCCTTTATAAGAAACACTTGCTCTAAAGATTGTTTCCCAGCTTTCCACTTTCCTTCTAATCTTGGTTGCATTGGTTTTGTTTGTGCAGAATTTTTTTTTAAATTTAATATAATCAAAATTATCTGTTTTATATTTTATAATACGCTCTATCTCTTTTTTGGTCATGAACCTGTAACTCACTTAATTTCTTCTTCAAGAATCTGGATACCATACCACTTGGCACAAATGTTTAGCACTGATATTACTTCATTATCTATGGCACCTTTTAGCAAGATTTTTTTTTTTCTTTACTTATCTCTTTTAGTTAGGTCTATTTTTGTTTTTGCTTTATCTGAGATCAGGATTGCTACTCCTAATTTTTTTTTTAATTTTACTTCAGCTGAAGCATAATAGATTCTGCTCCAGCTTCTTACCTTTACTCTCTGTGTATCTCTCTGCTTTAAATGTGTTTCTTATAAACAACATGTTGCAGGATTCTGGTTTTTCATCCACTCTGCTACTTCTGTTTTATGGGAGAGTTCATCCCATTCACATTCACAGTTATGATTACCAACTGTTTATTTCCTCCATCCTGTTTTTCCTTCTTTTTGTCCTCTCTCTTTTTCACCATTTCCCTCCTCGACAGTGTTTTGCTTCTGTCTACCGCCTCTCCTGGTCTGCCCTCTGATCCATCCCTTCTCACCCCCTTTTCTTAATCTTCTCCAATTCTACTTTCCTGTTGGGTAAGATGGATTTCTATTTTCAACTGATTATGTATACTATTTCCTCTTTGAGGCAATACTGATGAAAGTAAGGTTCAAGTCATGCTCATTGCCTACACTCTGAAGTTCCCTTCTACTATAATAGGTCTCTCATGCCTCTTCATGAGAATTAATTTACCCCATTCTACCTCTCCCTTCCATCTATACTCATATTTGGTACTCCACTTTCTCATCCCTTAATTATTTTTTTTTATGTCATTCCCTCAAATTCACCTTATACCTGTACCCTCTGTCTATGTAAATTCCTTCTTGCTGTACTATTAGTGATTAAATTTTTAAGAATTATAAATGTTATTTTCCCTTGTAAACATGTAAACAATTCAGTACCATTGAATCTTTTATATTTTCTTTTCCCTTTTTAGGCTTCTCTTGAGTCTTGACATCAAATTTTTTGTTCATTTCTATTTTTCTTATGAAAGTTTGAAATCCTTATATTTCATTGAATGACCATTTTTCCCTTTGAAGTATTATGCTTAATTGCTCTAGGTAAGTTATTCTTGGTTGTAGTCCTAGCTCCTTTGCCTTCTGGAATATCATGTTCCATGATCTCTAAACTTTTAATGTTGTAGCAAAATATCCTGTCCCATCTCCTCTGATCCTTCAATGTTGTAGCTACTAACTGCTGTATAATCCTGATTGCGGCTCCTCAATATTTGAATTGTTTCTTTCTAGCCACTTCAAATATTTTGTTTTTCTTCACCTGATAGCTCTGTAATTTAGCTGTAATTTTCCTTGTAGTGTTTATTTTGGGATCTCTTTCTTGAAGTGTTATGTAGATCCTTTTAATGCCTATTTTGCCCTCTGATTCCAAGATATCAGGGTAGTTTTCCTTGATAATTTCTTGAAAGATGCTGTCAAGGTCGTCCTTTTGATTATGGCTTTCAGGTAGTCAAATGATTCTGACATCTCTCCTGGATATCTTTTTCAGGTCAGTTGTTTTTCTAATGAGATATTTAACAATTTCTTCTATTTTTTTTCATTCTTTTGAATTTGTATGATATATTCTTGATGTCTCATAGAGTCATTAGCTTCTACCTACCCAATTCTAACTTTTAAGTAGTTATTTTCCTCTGATTTTGTCCTCTTCCATTTAACCAATTGTCTTTTTAGGTAGTTGTTTTCTTCAGTGGATTTTTCTATTTCCTTTTCCATTTGGCCAATTTTACTTTTTAAGCAGTTGTTTTCTTTTTCCAAGCTGTTGACTCTTCCCCGCGCCATAATTCTCTCATATTACTCTCATTTCTTTTCTCAATTTTTAAAATAAATTTATTTATTTTTACTTTTCAATATTTACTTCCACAAGATTTTGAGTTCCAAATTTTCACCCCATCTCGCTCGTCCCCTCACTGCAAGATGGCATGTATTCTGAATACCCCTTCCCCTAGTCTGCTTTTCCAGCTATCTCTCCCCCCCTTTTCTCATCCCCTTCACCTTCTATTTTCCTGTAGGGCAGGATAGATTTATGTACCCCATTTCCTGTATTTCTTATTTCCCAGTTGCATGTGAAAACATATTTTTTAAACATGTGTTTTTAAAACTTTGGGTTACAAATTTACTCCCTTCTTCCCTCCCCACCCACCCTCATTGAAAAGGCAAGCAACTCAATATAGGTTATACATGTGCAGTTATGCAAAACACTTCCATAGTAGACATGCTGTGAAAAACTAACTCTATTTCCCTTAATCCTATCGTGCCCCACCATTTATTCTATTCTTTCTTTTGACTCTGTTCCTCCTCAGAAGTATTTGCTTCTGATTACCCCTTTTCCCAATCTGCCCTCCTCTCTATCATCCCCCTACTCTTTTGTCCCCTCCCTGCCCCCATTTTCCTGTAGGGTAAGACAGATTGCCATAACCAATTGAGTGTGTATGTTACTCCCTCCTTAAGTCAAATCCTATGAGAATAAGATTCACTTATTCTCTCTCACCTTCCCTGTTTCCCCTCCACTGTAAGAGCCTTTTCATTTCTGTTTTTTTTTGTGAGATAATTTACCCCATTCTATCTCTCCCTTTCTCCTCCTAGCACAATCCTCTCTCACCCCTTAATTTTATTCTCCATATTTGACCCCTTCATCTTCAACTCACCCTGTGTCCTCTATCTATTTATCTATCTATATCAATATCAATGTCTATATCTATATCTATCTATCTATCTATCTACATACATATACATACAAATAATTTTTTCCCTCCAACTACCCTAATGCTGACAAAGGTCTCATGAGTTACAAATATCATATTTCCATGCAGGAATGTAAACAGTTCAACCTTAATAAGTCTCTTATGATTTCTCTTTCCTCTTTACCTCTTCATGTTCAACTTAAGTCTTGTATTTGAAAGTCAAATTTTATATTCAGCTCTGGTCTTTTCATCAAGAATGCTTGAAAGTCCTCTATGTCACTGAATGACCATTTTTTCCCCTGAAGGATTATACTTAGTTTTTCTGGGCAGGTGATTCTTGCTTGTAATCCTATCTCCTTTGCCCTCCAAAATATTATATTCCATGCCCTGCAGTCCCTTAAGGTAGAAGCTGCTAAATCTTGTGTTATCCTGATTGTGTTTCCACAATACTTGAATTGTTTCTTTCTGGCTGCTTGTAATATTTTCTCCTTGACCTGGGAACTCTGGAATTTGGCTAGAATATTCCTAGGAGTTTTCCTTTGGGGATCTCTTTCAGGAGGAGATTGGTGGATTCTTTCAATTTCTGTTTTGCCCTCTGGTTCTAGAATATCAGGGCAGTTTTCCATGATAATTTCTTGAAAGATGATGTCTAGGCTCTTTTCTTGATCATGGCTTTCAGAAAACCCAATAATTTTTAAATTCTCTCTCCTGGATCTATTTTCCAGGTCAGTTATTTTTCCAATGAGATATTTTACATTGTTTTCTAATTTTTCATTCTTTTGTATTTGTTTTACAGTGTCATGATTTCTCATAAAGTCACTAGCTTCTAATTGCTCTATTCTAATTTTTAAGGAAGTATTTTCTTCAGTAAGCTTTTGGGCTTCCTTTTCCATTTGGCCAATTTTGTTTTTTAGGGCATTCTTTGACTCATTGGCTTTTTGGACCTCTTTTGCCATTTGGGTTAGGCTATTTTTTAAGGTGTTGTTTTCTTCAGTATTTTTTTGGTTCTTCTTTACCAAGCTGTTGATTTGTTTTTCATGATTTTCTTGCATCACTCTCAGTTTTTCCTCTACTTCTCTTACTTGCTTCTCAAAATCCCTTTTGAGTTCTTCCAAGGCCTGGGACTGATTCATATTTTTCTTGGAGATTTTGGATGTAGGAGCTTTGACTTTGTTGTCTTCTTCTGGTTGTATGTTTTGATCTCCTTTGTCACCAAAGTAAGATAATATAGTCTGATTCTTTTTGCACTGCTTACTCATAATCCCAGTCAATTACTTGAGTTTTAAACTCTTTGTTAAGGTAAGAGTCTGCTTCCAATGTGGAGAATGTACTGTCCCAAGCTTTGGGGGTTTTTTACAGCTGTTTTCAGAGGTACTTCTAGGGACCTGTAAATTTTCAGTTCTTCCAAGGTGGTATGATAAGGGGCAAGGTGTTTCCTCTCCATTGCCACAACAAGCTCCACCAGGCCAGTGCTCCTTCTCTTCCCAGGACCACCCCTCAGAACTGTGACCCAGACCCAAGCATGGGCATAGTAAGAGATTCCTGCCTCAGAACTGGCAGAGAGATCCCTGCAATCCCCCTCTGATCAGCCACTCGATTCCCCCTCAGTTTGTGGGCTGGGAACTCAGGAGGCAGCTGCTGCCCCAGAGGCTATGCTTGGGACTTGCAGCTGAGACCTAGCTTCTTCTCTCACTGCAGTCACAGACTTTTCCCACTGACCTTCTAAGTTGTCTTTGGCGTTCATGGGTTGAGAAGTCTGGAAACCACCACAGCTTCCCACAATTCAGTCCTCTGAGGCCTGCTCCAAGGTCACTGTGGCTTGCACACCCACGCCAAACTGCTCTCCTCTCCCTGCTTGTCGCAATATACCTTTCCGATCAACCATCCAGGTTGTCTTGGGCTGGTAATTTGTTTCCCTGTCTTTTTTGTGGGTTCTGCTGCTTTAGAATCTGTTTAGAGTCATTTTTTACAGATATTTTGAGGGGTTTGGGGGAGAGGTGAAGCAAGTCACTGCTTTCACTCTGCCATCGTGGCTCTGCCCCCTCCCCCAATTTTTCTTCTACCTCTCTTATATGATTGTTAAGCTCCTTTTTGAGCTCTTCCATGAGTTCTTTCTGGACTTGAGACCACTTCCCATTTTTCTTTGGGGTTTTGCCCATAAGTATTTTGACATTGTTGCCCTTGTGTCTTGATCTTCTCTGTGGTCATAATAACTTTCCATGGCCAGATTCTTTTTCTGATGTTTTTTTGATGATTTTTTTCCCCACCTTTTTCCTTTCTTTTAAATTTGAGCTCTGTTCCCAGGGTGGAAGAGGCACTGTATCAGATTTCTTGTGCCAGGGGCTGCAGGCCCAGGCTGTTTACCTGGTGCTGCACTGATGTTGCCCTGAGGTTCCTGGGGACCCTTGTGTTTGGTGCTTGACTGAGGTGAGTGGGTTGGGGGATGTCTGGTGCTACTGGAGGCTGTAAGGGTCTGATATCTCTCCTGGTGCTAAGGTACGGTTCTAGTGCTAGTATCTGGTGGGTGCTGAGGCCGGTGAGGTGTTTCTGCATTTCCCCAGGGTTAAAGTGAAGCAAGCACCCCTAATTTTGGCATCTACCTGTTTTCTGATTGATATGCTGAAGCACGTGGCAGTCTAGCCACTGGAGGCTGTCTTTTTGTCCAGGGCTATGCTGAAATAGGTGACAGTTCTTGGAGCTGGAGTCTGCCAGTTCCCCTGGCTATGCAGAAGCACTGTGGAGGATTCAGGTGTTGATGTTCGCCTGCTCCACTGCACTGGGGCTCAGAATCTCCAGCAGGTTTGCTGAGGTGGGGCTTGCTGCTGGGCTGACTGGAATGCTTCCTGTCCTGGGGCTTACTCCCCTTTTACTTGAGTAAGACAGACCTTTCTTGCTAATTTTCCAAGTTTCTTGGGCTAAAAAATTGTATCACTTTACCTTTTTAGTAGTTTTGCTGTTCCAGAATTTGTTTTGGGGTGCTATTTTAAAGTGGTTTGGAGGTGAATATGGGATAGTTATGCTGATTTAGTGCTACTTCACCATCTTGGCTCTTGGAAGCTTCAGCCACCCTGGTCATATTTTATATCATTTGTGATAGGTTGCTATAGTCCTTTTGATATAGTTTATTTAAAATGTTTGTTTTGATTTTCATTATATTTATATATGTATATATATATATATATAGGTCTTTAGTTTCCTTTCTCTCTTTTGTCTTTCCCTAATTTATTTTCTGAAACCATACTTGAATCACAAAAAGAATTTGTTAGGGCTACTTTTTTCATGATTTTTTTCAAATATGTTATGTAAACTTTTATTTATATATTTGATGAAATTTGCTTGTAAATCCAACTGGTCCTGGGCTGTTTTTCACCCTTGGAGTTCATTTATAACCTCTTCAATTTTGTTTTTTAAGATTGTGTTAAATATTCTAATTGTATTCTGTTAAATGCAGAATTTTATAGTTTGTTAATCATTTGCCCATTTTGTTAATATTGTCAGTTTCCTCAGCATGTAAATATGGAAAATTGTTCCTAATAGTTTCTTTTATTTTTGCTTGATTGATTCTAAAGTCCCTTTTTTCATTTTTTTATACTGGTAATTTGTATACTTTATTTGTTATAATCAAGTTAACTAATGTGTTATTTATGCCTTAATATTTTTTATGTTCCCCTCAAAGCTCCTGGTTTTATAGATTAATTTAATGTTTCTTGGAGGGTTTTTTTTTTGGCTTTTAATATATTATTTTTTTCTTTGATACTCAGTATTTCTATCTTGGTCCTTATTTGAGGGTTTTTAATTTATTGGTTTACTTTTATTTTTCTTCTTACAACCTGCTCAGTTCTTGAATTGATGCTTTAATTCTTTTATCAGTGATATTATTTAGATATATATATGCCCAAGAGAACTGCTTTGGTTGCATCCAAAAAATGTTGGTATTTTGTTTCATTGGTATCATTATCTTTAATGACATTATTATTTCTACATTTTATTCTTTGACCCACACAAACTTTAAATTTAAGTTATTTAGTATCAGTTAATTTTGTTTTTAATTATCTTTTATTGAATATGATTTTTATTACATTAGGTTCTATAAATATTTGTTTAATTTTTTTATTTTTTTTAACTTTTGAAGTTTATTATGTCCTAATTACATGGTAGATTTTTGTAAAGGTACCATGTCCAACTAAGAAATTTGAGTACTACTCCTTTTTCTCCAATTAATAATCTTATATTTGGTGTACATATGTTTACTATTGATAATGATGCAGAGTCTAAGTTATGTCAGCAAAATGTTGTTTCCCTGTTTATCATTTTTTTTGCTTGTCTACTTTTGCTATTGTTTTGCTGAAATCATGATGGCTACCCCTGCCTTTTTTCTTCAGCTGAAGCACATTTATGTGTTTATATTTCAAAATTTCTGCTCAGCTCTGTTTTTTTCAAGGGTAATGTTTGAAATTTATTTATTTCATTAAATCAACATTTTTCACAGTAGTTTTTTTTTCATTTAAGTTATTGCTGATTGTAAATATATATCATTTTCATCCTGGAATACTGTATTCTGACCTCTTAAGTCTTTTATATTGGTGACTGCTATATCTTGTGGGATCGAGGCTATGACTCTTTTGTACCTGATTTTTTTTTCCTCTTTTAAGCTTGCAGTATTTTTTTTTTACCCCCATGCTCCGGATTTTGTCTATAATATTTCTGGAATATTTTGTTTTATTTTGTTTTTAAGCAAATGACTGGCAGATTCTGTTTTCATTTTGACTTTTGAGTCTAAGAGATATGGAAAGTTTCATTTGTGATTTCCATAATGTCTAAGCCTTTAAAAAATCATGACTTTTAAGAAGTCTAGTGATACTTTAAAAATATCTTTTGGTTTGTTTTCCTGGTCAGATTTTGCTATAAGATGCCTTACATTTTCTTTCTTTCTTTTTTTTTTCTCAGTCTTTTGGTTTTGTTCTAACATTTCTTGTCTCATGGAATCAATAGTTTTCTTCTTTCATTCTCTTTCCAATTCTTTCCATAGGTTAGATTTCTTTTTCCATTTTTTCCATTTTAGCCCTTTTTTTAAATGCTTACTTTATCTCTTTAGAGAAGTCTACTTGAACTTGTACCCAAGCTATGTTTTTCTTAGATGCCTTGATTTTAAATATTTTATAGCCATTCTCAACTTCTAGTCTTGTAGTGTGAGCATCTCTTGTCACCATAATAGTTGTTTATGGTGGAATTATTATTATTATTATCATTATCACTTACTCATTCCTCCAGCCTACTTCTAGACTGCAGACATTTTGTTAAGGCTATGCCCTGCACGCTCCTGGAAGAAACGTATGGGCTGAGCATGTGCCCTCTTGGGTCTTTCTGCTGATTGGAGTATTTAGTGTTATGGAATTGTAGAGTATCAGGGGTGGTGCCCTATCATCTTTCAGCTCTTCTAAGGTGGTATGTTCCAGATGAAAGTCTGATCACCTCCTTCATGGTCTGAGCTTTGCCAGTTCCTGACTTGTGTTTGGATATGAACAAAACACCTGCTGTCTTGCCCCAGTTGGATTTTCATTAGAGTGCTGCTGGAATCAACCACTCTCAGCTGTTTGTCAATGTCTATAGCCTCAGAGAGATAGAACTGGAGACTTCCCTTTGGTCTGACATTCGTGCTTTTTTTATTGCTCTACAGGCTTCAGAATGAGAAGGAGGCTGGTAGTGATACTCTATTCTGCTTCTGGGGTCATAGACACAAAAGTTACCTCTGAATTCTGTCCTTGCTCAACACACAACCAAGATAAGAGGATAACCCCTTTCTTTGTAATGCCATCCCTATGGACAGAACCCCTCCTTAATCCACTGTGAATCTTTGAAATGGAATTGGGTGTGAATGGCAGAGCTGCCACTTGGTATGTGTTGATGCAGTCTGTATAAGGTTGCCTTCCCTACACATATGAGTCTGGACCTCTCCTTTACTTGTATCAGAACCTTGTTCTGATTTGAGCTGCTGCATGTTAGAATGATCCATGTGACATACTCCTCCATGTGACATACTCCTAGTTAGAATCCATCCCAAGTATCCAGAGGCCTGTCTGTCACCCTTTGTTGACCTGGGTTGGAAATATGACTCACTGTGATAACGTTTTTTTTCCAATCAAGACTCAAAACTTTGATTTACCAACCAAGATTCAGTCTGATTTTCTAGATCTTTGTGGAGCAGTTGTGCTGGGCAATTTGGCTAAGCTTTTTCCTGTTGGTTCACCATCTTCACCTCGATCCAGATTTTGGCAAGGTGCTCCCCAGAACAAACTCTAAACTCATCTCAGGTGCTATAGTTACTGAAAGAATTCCTATGGATTCCAGTTGCTGGACTTCTGGTGGTTGTCCAAACTTTTGGAATTGTGAGGTCATGATCTGGCTTCCTCCATCTCTGATACTCACACACCGAAAATCAGGAAAGGAAATAAACAACAGGGACAGAATCAACATGGACATGATGTGTCCTTAGCCATACGGAAGCTGAAGTTGAGAGATTCAGCTCTTCCTCCTCACTCAAAATGGAAAAGAGAGGGCTTTTGGTCTATTTGTCCCTTTTGCATGCAGATTCATTTCCAGCTCATCAGCCAATTAAAAGGCCATTCTCTCTCCCTACAGAAAGTCAACAAGCAACAGTCAATAGATGCCTTTGTATTGTTTTAATTGAAGAGAGGACCTTTTCATTTCTTAACCATCACATATTTTGAAAAAAAAGCATGATCACAAAGCCTCTGTGTGGGTTCCTAACATAAAAAATATAATAGAAATGATGCAAAGTCTAGGCTTTTTGGCCATTTTCCCCATTACATATTTTTGGACTAGAAGGCATCTAAGTTCCCTTCTAGTTATCAAAATTCTATGCTTCTGTCATTCAACTATCATACTACTCATGCAATTAATAATCCCAATCATCAAGATCATATCTTGATACCCTTATATAGTCCTCTGATAGTTGTTGTCACCCCTCATTGCCTTCCATATACAGTGGTCAACCTTTCAGTCAGACCTATCAAGGGTCATTGGATCACAAACATGTTTAAGAGACCTTCAATGTAATGTATTCCAACCCTATTAATTTAGAAATTTAGAATCAAAGCTCCAGAATAATTGAAGTAACTTGCCCAATGTCACACCAGTAAACAATGACAGGGTGTGATCTGAACCGAGTTCCTCTGACTCCAAATCTAGTGCCTTTTCCATTATTTGGAGAGATCTTCTAATACACCTTCATACCATAAGAAATAATTCCTTTTATGATCAAATTAGCAATCATTAAATGGAACTCTATAAAAGGAAAAGATATACCATTCAGCAAAGCTTCAGTGGAAGCTAAATGGCTTAATCTGAATTTTGTTATTATTGTTGCTGCTTTAGTTTTGGTTTTCCTGATCCTGTGGTACTATGATTTCGTTATTAGAGTTTACTCCTGGTGTTCTAACTCCTTCCACAGATGAAGATAAGCAAGTCCTCAGAAACTTATAGTCTTAGAGATTTCCTTGAGGCACCAAGAGATTAAGTGACTTCTCCATGGTCACACAGCCAGTATCTGTCAGAGGTAGGAGATGAACACAGGTCTCCCTCTATCCATTATATCATGCTATTTATGTAAATCAATGATACAAGATTATATATTTAGTAGGGACAGATACTGGACGACAGATTTACGTTTCTCCTTGAGAGTTAATCAATAACTTTTTCAACTAGCAAATCCAAGTGGGAAATGCTTTCAAATTGTTTGTGGGGTTTATACTTGAGCAAAAATAATGTTTCAGACCAATGATGGCACCAAGTGAAGATTATAACCAAACTATATTAAAATATAACACAGTAATGGGGGATAGTTTTAACCTGAAAACACACAAGAATGCTCTAGAAATGGATAAGCTGCCTCATAAGATAATGAGTTTCCAAATTATGTCATATCATCAAGGGAACCTGGCTCTCTGTCCATCAGAGATTTTGGAGAAGGGATTTCTGTTTATTTGTAGAATCACATCATTTTAGAAGCAAAAGAAATCCTGGTGAACATCAAGTCTAAGCTTCATTTCACAGAAAAGGACACTGAGGGGAAGAGAAATGTCTCACCCAATATTACAACTCAAAGCTTCTTTCTGAATCCAAATCCAGTACTTTTTTGCTAGAGTACCATCCATAACATACCACACTGGCTCTCCAGCAAAGGTGGGACTAAATCCCTTCATTGGTTTCTTCTGATTCTGTAGTTCTGTCATAAATTACTTCTTTTCTGTAATGAATGAACTGAGATACAATCTGTTCTCTCCCAGTGGCCTTTCAATTGACAGCTTAAAGCTTGCAGTAGGGGAGTTTTGCCTCTTAATTTGCAGTATAAGGAACAGCAGACTTTTTCATCAACAGAAAATCTTGGTTCTAGATCTAATCAGGTATTGTCTGACCTCAGACAAGTCACTCACCTTTCTTTTGATTAGTTTTTAAAAAGTGCATTACAATGAAAATAGTAATTGAGATGACCTTTACTTCATATGATATTAATTGTGTGATTGGCAAGGATGATGTTGAATTCTTTCAAATTAAATATGCTATAGACATGCAATATTACAACAACTGTGTTTCTGTTTGTTCCTACTGTTGGCCTATTTTAAAACAGTAAATGCTATTACAAAGAAAAGAATCACCCTCTAATTTATTTATATTATATATGCCCATTTTTACATGTCAGGTTTTAGGAGTTCATCCAATTTAAGACAACAATGAACTAATCCCTTGATTTTAAGAAGTTTACATTATACTAAAGAGATAAAACATGAACTATGTAAACATGAAGTTAATGCAAAGAATGTACGATTCCAAGAAAGAGAGAGTGCTAATAACAAAGGGGAACGAGCAAAACCTCATGTAGCAGGTGATGCCTGAGCTGCACTTGGAAGGGACCTTAGATGTTGTGGGGTGGAAGGAAGAAGGGTGGGCTTTTCAAGTGTGGGGAATCACTTATACAAAGTCCCAGAGGTGAGAGCAGGAAAATGTGGTCAAGTAACCAATAAGAGGAGTCAGAGGACTCGGGTGTATAGCCTGACTCACTAATCCACTACCCTTTTGATTTTGGACAAGTCATTTAAAAGATAATGATATCTTATTTTTTCGCCAAGTACATGTAAAATCAATTGTAATATTCTTTTTTTTTTTAAGTTTTGAGTTACAAATTCTGTCAATCCCTCCCTCCATTCTACTCTCCCTTATAAAATAAGCAATCTGATATAGGTTATATGTGTGCAATCATGTAAAACATTTTTAAATTAGTTATTGTGTGTGGGTGTATGTGTGAGAGAGAGAGACAGAGACAGAGAGAGAGAGACAGATAGAGACACACACATACACACACACACAGAGACAGACAGACACAGAGACAGAGAAAGAAAGAGACAGGGAGAAACAGAGACAGAGAGAGAGATAGAGATAGTATGATTCAGTCCATATTTAGAATATCAGTTCTTTGGAGGCAAATAGGATTTTTCATCCTAAGTCCTTTGGAATTGTCTTGGATTATTGCATTGCTGAGAATAGCTAATTCATTCACAGTTGTTTGTCATACAGTATTGCTGTTACTGTGTACAATGCTCTCCTGGTTCTGCTTATTTCCCTTTGTGTCACTTGATGCCAGTCTTTCCAGGTTTTTCGGAAATCATCCCATTCCTCATTTCTTGTAGCACAACAGTATTCCATTACAGTCCTACGCCACATACCACAACTTGTTCAGCCATTAGACAAGTCGTTTAAACATCCAAGGCCTCGGTTTCTTCATCTCTAAAATGAAGAGGTTGGAGCAATTGGCCAGCTCTCTATCTATTCTCCTATGAGTTCTGTTCCTATGGTATGAAGAGGAATCACTTTTGATCCCTAGTTTTGGTTGTTATTGTGGTCCGATTGGTTTTAGTTTGACTTATTTTGTGGGGCAGAGTGATTTTCACCTCAAAAACATTTTGCCTCATAGAATCATAGGAATTAAGGATCATAGACTAAAAGGTGAATTTGGCCACTTTTTCCTAAGGTTCTTCCCACTTTCTCATTAACAACGAATTCTTACACCTTAGTCAGAATTAAGATCAGAGTTATAATTCCTTTTGTTTCATTCTCTACTTTTTGAAAGTTGAAATAAACATCAAAGCAAGTCAAGAGTTTATTAGCCATTCTACAGTAAGCAGATTGAAATATCGAGCAGATGTCAGAACACTTGCATTCCTCCACCAAATGGTGACCTGCCTCTTGTGTACTTAGCGATCCGTATTGAGGAATAGACAGAGTACTGCACCTGGCGTCAGGAATACCTGAGTTCAAATCCCGTTTCAGATATTTCCTAGCTATGTGACCCAAGTAACTTAACCTCTCTGGGACTCAAGTTCTTTTGTTTCCTTTTTAATGGAAATAGGGATAATAGTAGTACTTACATCACAGAGTTGTTGTAAGGATCAGATAAATATTTGTAAAGTGCTTTGCAAACCTTAAAGCACTACTAGTTATTATTATTAATATTATTGGAAGATTCTGTAAAGCTGTGTTATGTAAGTGCTAGCTACTAAGAAGTCAGTATACCTTTGTTTAAAGTAAGGAACAGTTATAAAAAAAAAGGTTGTTCAATGTTAATAAATCTAGTTGCTTTTGTCCTGAAGCATTGGCATATTCATTTCCTAGAACAAATCTGTTTTCAGGGTGAGACTAATTCAGGAATAGAAAAGGATTTAGTCAGTTAAACTAATACCTGTGTTATCAGCTTTCATAAAATGATTCCATTTTGTGTTTGTATGAGCATGATATTGAGGAATAAATCATTAATGGTAGATCTTAGCAATATCAAATATTTATTGTGCCATTAATGAAATAGGCTCCACATGAGTTTTTAACTCACACCAAAATGAATTTTTGAAAATTACAAAAATGTCTTTGCTTAATGAAAATATGGACCCCCTACTGTGTATTCAATCTTTTCTGTATGGGAATAGCACCATACATGGCACATAGTAGGTACTTGATAAATCCTTATTGCTTTGGATAAAACTGTATCTTAGTGAAAATTAGAATAACCTTCCCCCTTAGGCAGTCCTGGAACACATAAATACAAAAACTAATACATTATCTATTGTCCAGAATGCTTGGGCCTACGGTTATCTAGTTTAGTGCGATCTGCTTTTCATATAGAATTTCAGCATTCATTGAATTAAAATGCAATGTGATAGTCTTAACAATGAAAAAAATGAATTATTACTTAATCTTTAAAACACAGTTCAATCTCTTACATAAAGCCTATCCTCAACCTCCCCTACAGACTTCATAATGTTTTTAGTTTTAGCTTCTCTGATGTACTAATTATGTGATATTTTATATTAGAGTTATCTCCTATAATTTATTCTGACACTAATAAGCCTGATGGGGGGCAGAAATTATGTCTTATCTAACCTTTTCATTCCTGCCTCTAAGACCAGAGCATTACACTTCCGCAAATAATTGTTTAATATCTGTCATTCACAAGGTCTAGCAGCTGCTACATTAAAAGACCACTAAAAGACTAAAAAAGCAAAAGAACTGAGGTTGCACCTGAAAATATCATACCTAGCAATGTTAAGCATAATACTGAATGAAAAAAAGGACATTCAATGACTTGTCACATTTTCAGGATTTTTGTTGTAAAAAGACCTGAAATCAATAGAAAATTTGACATACAAGATCCAAGAGAAATATAAGGTAAACATCAAATATTAATTACAAGGGAATCAATAAGGACAGACTGTTTACTTTTTATATGAGGAAATGCAAATCGTATGTCTAAGATTGTTATTAATAATTGGGTATTTCGAAAGAAAGATTGGGGTAGAGCTGAGTATGATGTGATACTAAAAAGTAAACCTTCTAGGAAAAGGTAAAAAGAGTAGTTATCTTACACAATTGAGGTAAGAGAGGAAGAACTGAAACAGAAGAATTAAATGGGGGAGGAAGGCTACTAGTTCTGGAACCGTACTCCCATCAAGAATGGGTTCAAGAGGGAACAAGATATACATGCATACGTATATATGTATGTATGCATATATATGTGTATATATATATATGTGTGTGTATATATATATATATATATATAATCTAGAAAGGCATAAAAGTCTTCTAAATTCAGAAAGAAATAAAGCTAAAGGGGATAAGGAGGAAAAATTTCAGGTTGGGGGAGAGGATGAAGGAAGGTTCTTTCCTGTGTGGGTAGGTTAAGTGATAGGAAGGCAAGGTAAGAGGTAAAGTAGAAAGGAAGGAAGAAGGAAGTAAAGTAGAGGAGTCATGAGGGATAGGAAATAGGAGATAACACAAATATAAAATACAGATCAGGAGTAGAATTTATTAGGGGTAGTAATCATGATCTCAGACAAAGCTAAAGCTAAAATAGATTTAACCAAAAGAGAAAAAGAGAAACTACACTATGTGTCAGCCATCTTAATCAATAACTATTTAAAATGCAGAAATAATATAAGGTTGGAATATTTCTGTAGTATAGGAAGAGAGTTGGTGAACTTGGAAAAATATGGAAAAACTTGGAAGTATGAAGGAAGACGATATCCACTCTCAGAGAAACAGAGGACAAAGAAGTGTAGTATGGTCATACGTAGATGCATATTAATATATATGTCTATATATGTGTATGATTATAGATATCTAAATATATATATGTATGTAAGTGCATGTATATGTATATATACACATAGGTGTATGTATGTATATGTTTGTATGTATGTGTATATAAGTATGTATATGCACATGTGCGCATATGTGTGTATGTGTGTGTGTGTGTGTGCGCATGTGTGTATCCACACTTAATTGTAGCCTTCTTGGGGGTGGTGAGTAGAACAAGGGGGAAAAAAGAACAAGGTAAAACGTTCACAGCAGAGAATAAAGGAAAATTACAAGTAAGCAAATAAAAGATGGACAGCTCAGAACACAATTTGTAGTATTTATTACATAGGCTTTCTTGAAATGGAAATTTATTGCTATGCATTTTGAACTGTTTCTTACATTCTGCTGTACACATGGCATTATTTTTTCTTTTGTATTTATGTTTTAATTTTTAAATTTTTATGTTTCTTTTTCTTTTCTAATTGTGTATTTAAGCTTAAAATAAATGAACAGCTAAAAAAATGGATATTTGTTAGCCATTCAACTAACATTTGAAAATAACTACTATGTGCGAGGCAGTACACTAAGCACTAGAAATGCAAAATAATATTAATAAAACAAAAAAAAGCCTCTTATCTCAAGGAGCTCAGTTTCTAATGGGTGAGACCTGAATAACTTTGTATACAATCAAGAAAGATATATCTGGGTAAATTGAGTGTTGTCTCAGAGGGAGTACATTAAGATTGAGAACTGGGAAAGGCTTATGGGAGAACGGGGAACTTTAGCTGAGACCTGAAGGAAGCCAGGGAACATTTGTTAAAATATTTGTTTAATGCTGGGGCATAATTGAATATTTCCTTGATGAGTCAGAGAGCAGATCAATCATTCTCATAGTCCCAAGATCATTATTTCTGGTATCAGTGGTCATCTAGAAGTAGAGGATGAGGGATTAGGTCTATTTCATAATTCTTCAGATTAAGCTGTTTAGAAGCAGTATCATGAAAATGATTGCTCTAGAATAATCTTCAGTAGACACAGGTTCAAGTCAGCAATCTTTTACTGAGTATATAGCAAGGCGCTGGTTTGATAGAATAAAAATAATGACAAACAACATTGTCCTTGACCTTACAGAGCTTATAGTCAAGTGGAATCTGACTAAACTAGTACTCAGAAAGCATGAATAGGAATAGTGTGAAGTAAAGCTAGAAAGATGGATTGGAACCTTTTATTGTAGAAGACTTTGAATGACAGAATTGGTCTTATTTTCTGTATTTTATCTTATAAGCAAAAGGGAATCAACTAAAAGCTTTTTTGAAGTCAAATTATATGACCTGACTTTTGAATTAAAGATTTGGCTCCCTTCCATTTTCCCCAGAATTTTGATTTCTATGACTATCTATTTTCAACAAAGTTATGAGGCTTTTTACCCAATTAAACATGTTATAAAAATGGACATTTAAAAATAAATGCAGAAGAAACCATGGCTAAATGTAGCAGAATCCAAACAGAATCCAAGATTCATTCATTCAGCCAATATTAAATAAACACCTACTAGGGCAGGGAAAATGATAGCACTTGGCATTGAGGCTTAGCTCCGAGGTTCATATGAATGAAGCCAAAAGAACCTGAAGATACTGTCTGATAAGAAATGAAAAAAAAATACGAGTCCTTCCATTCTCCCTCCCACACAACATTGAGTCTAAAAAACAAAAATGCTATTAAAGTTCTATAAGAGAAACTGAATGAAATATTAGACAATGTTAATTTTCACAAGCAGAGTTTTAATCATGATATCTCCCGATGTCTAGCAAGTGCAGTCTTAATTTACTGGCCTGGTACTTGAAGTACTCAATGCTTTAATCTCAACCATATCTCACCCTACTCCTACACATGCCCTGAACTTTAGTCAGTCTCATTATATTTTTTCTCAATCACACCCTACTCTTTTCTATCTCTGTACCTGTGGCTCAGCAGATAGAGTGCCAGGCATGGAATTAGGAAGACCTGAGTTCAAATCTAGCCTCAGACAGTTACTAGCTATGTGACTCTAGGCAAGTCACTTAACTGTTTATCTTGTTTCCTCATCTGTAAAATGAGCTGAAGAAGGAAATGGTCAGCCACTCCAGTATCTTTGCCAAGAAAATTCTAGATAGGATCATGAAGAGTTGGATACAACTGAAATGACTAGCACCTATTCTAATGTATTTCCCTCCTTTCAAAACTGTTTTTTCTCCTCCTTAGATACCCATCTATACCTGTCATAAAAATCTAACCTTTTACAAATATCACATCCCTCAGGAAGTCTGCCATGATTTTCCCATAACCACATGCGATTTTCCTCTCTGCCCACTGCACTTTGTGCTCCTAGGTCTAATTCATAAGGTTGTTTTGAAGTCCCAATTAAATAATAGGCATAAAAGCTCTTTGAAAATTGTGAAATATTGAATAACCAGAATACAGTAATCTTCATCCTTAGGACAACTTTAGTGCTTCTTGTGGAGTGAACACTCAATAAACATTGACTCAATGATTCCCCATACTTTATAAAACCTAGTGTCTAAGCAAGCTATTTGTTTGTTTTTTACCAATAGCAGTCCCCAAAGTTGCTTCCTGGCAGTCCACCCTATATCTACCTTAAAATTTAGGTAACACTTACCTTATTCCATATTCCAATTATTTCTTCAATATCACATCACATTTTTTGCCAAATAATTTTTGGATCAATTTCTTAATATATTTAAATGAATCATAGCCCTTACAAAATTATATATGTAGCCTAAATTTAATATATGCTAGATTGGAGATATCTCCACAAAATAAGAACTCTAAATTCAAATTTTATCCTATTTAGGTATCTGGTTACATGAACTTTTGAGGACAGTTTTTTTTTTGTTCTTGTTTTTTTGTTTTTTGTTTTTTTTTTTTTTTGGCTAGGCAATGGGGTTAAGTGACTTGCCCAGGGTCACACAGCTAGTAAGTGTTATGTGTCTGAGGTCAGATTTGAACTCAGGTCCTCCTGAATCCAGGGCTGATGCTCTATCCACTGCGCCACCTAGCTGCCCCTTGAGGACAGTTTTATAGATGGCTTACAATGTGACCCATATTAATGGCGCAGCATGTGAAGTCTCCAGAGAAGCCATATGATGTAGTAGATGGAGTGCTGGTCTTGGAATCAGGAAGACAAAGAAGTGTGAATTTTTTTCTCTAAGATTTACCATCTACGAGACCATGGGCAAGTCACTGAACCTTGCTTAACCTTTGTTGAATCATCTATAACTTAGGCATAATTGTGTCTATGGTACCTACCTCTCAGGGGTATTTGGCTCAAATGAGATAATGGAAAGGGTCTTTGATTTCTCAAAATACAATATAAGTATCAGATATTTTTAGATTATTTGGAAATCTTAAGTTGGAAAGAACCTACGACTAGATTTGATGGAATGAAAAATTGGCTGATGATTCCAAAGTGGAATGGGCCTCTAGGGGGAGCTATGGGAAGAGCTTAGTGGAGGTCTTCAAGCATGTCTGAATGACCACGTTGGGTAAAGGTGAGACAAGATTCTTGTTTACTTATAAACTGGACTAGCTTGCCTTGGAAGACCTTTCCAATTCAGTGATTATTTTATGTATGGGCCACCTATTTTGATCTTGGTCAAATTACTTCCCTTCTCCAAGTTTAAATCTCCCCCTTTGTAAAATTAGAAAATTGCTGTGGAATCTCTAATAGTGAAGTGGATAGTGTGGTGGTGTTAAAGCAGGGGAGATCTGAGTTAGAATAATGCCTCACATACTTACAAGCTGCCTGACTCTGGACAAGTCAATGAGCCTCTTTTAGTTTCAGTTTCCTCATCTGTCAAATGGGAATAACAACAACACTTAACTCCCAGGGTTGTTGTAAGGATAAAATAAAACATGTAAAGTGCTGTATAAATGTTGTTGTTGCTGTTGCTGCTATTGTTATTATTTTATTAGCCTTGGTTTATACACAATTCCTGGTACCAAATCATATTCAATTATTTACTTACCTACCTTTATAGAAAATCCATTAAGATGCTTTTAAAGACATTTTCTAACCATGTCAACCAGAGCTGTACTGCATCGGTACTTAGCCCTAGGGAAAGGTTCTGACAGCCCTTGTTTTCTTTTCAGATGCACAGAAGCAAATGAGCTTAGCACCCAGTTATTAAGAATAATTCCTCAAAATAGTTAACTATTAGTGATTAACTTCTTTCTCCTTTCAGCTACCCCTCATCTGAGCTCCTTGCAAGAACTTTCAGGGCTCACCTTGCTTCCCCACAGCTTCTTCAGAAGCTTTGTGACATCCCAGTATCTTCTTTTCAGGAAGCTAATGCCTTGGAGTCTCTGCCCACCACCACCATGATGGTATCCCATGATCTCTTCCCCAATCTGAATTTCTTTAAAAGCCTGTTTTGGAAATGACATACTGGGGGTCCAAATGCCAATTATGGCTATTATTATTATCATTACTATTATTAATTTATCACAAGATCAGGACTGAAAGTAACTGAGATCCCCCACCAGAACTATAAAATGCTAACATTCCAAACCTCCTAATCATCTTCCACAGATGTAGGTAAATTGATAACCTAGTAACACCGAGCATTCTTACCTCAGTGATGGGTAATATAAAGTATATTTATGGAGTCCATAAAGTATATTTTAAAAATTAACTGCTCTATCCTTGTAGCACCTTGAAAACAAACAAGCAAATATCCCTGCTTTTGACTTCCATGAGGAAGCAGCAAGCTAAAGAATGGGCAGGTTTTGCTCCCATTTCCAGGTTTTGTTGTTCTCTCTTCTTGGGACAAAATGCAGTTACTCAAGATGTTTAATTAAACTTTTCAAAGTGAGTATAATTGACGTGTTTTGACTATTATTCAGCCCAAACATCTATTGGCATTTTAGGGAAAGGAGAGAGAGTATCCCTCTGCTTTCATGGTAAAAGGAGTTCTCATCCCAAAGTAGGTCACAGCCTGTCTGTAATTTATTAGGCAACGTCTAAGAGAATCGTATGATGGTGCAGGGACATGCAGTATAAATAGAAATTGAATTAGAACTTATGTCTTCCTCAATGTTCCTTCCACTGTGCCTTGGAGAAAAGTCAAACTGGTGTTTAAATCATAGCGAAACTTACCTTACAAAAAATGATTTTAAGTATTTTTTATCTCATTGTTTTCACTTCATTTAACTATATTTATCACTTTATGATCATTATTCATTTAAGTAGCTGCCAAAATAATGTGGGAAAGAGTGGTTAGGACAATTAAAGCCTAAGAGATTGCATAATAGCCCTATTATGAGTCAAAAGGCTTGTGACAAATATGGAAATGGAGGCTGTGTTTTTGGAGGAGCTGGTCCATGATTAGATGAAATCTTTCCTGATCTCCCATAGTTACTATTAAAATGCTTTCTCCCTTATTATTTGTGGATATGATGTACCCCCCCCCAGATAATGTTAGTTCTTTGGTAGGTAGGGACTTTGGCACCCTGGAGCCCTTTCTCCTTCCCTTCACTCTCAGGGGTGGTGTCAAGGAGGCAGCTAAACATTTGATTTCAGTGGTATGAGAAATTCCATTGAGGACCATCAAGTTTGACCACTGTAATCTTAGGATTTTTGTTGTGGATAACTAAGTGAGTAAGTGACTGTCCAGGTCACAAAGCTCAGTTTGAACTCAGAGCTTCCTTAGTGCCAGTCCGGCATTCTATTTACTATACCCCTACGTACACAACCCTGTAAGATAAAGACTACAGCTATTATTATTTCCAACTGACAAATAAGGAAACTGAAGATTGGGGGTGGTTAAAGGAATTGCTTAAACCTCAGTGGATAATAGATATTATAGGTAAAGCTCAAGTGTTTCCCTGCATCCAGTGCTTTTTACACTATATCACAGCTAGTTGCCGATGGCCCATGGTCATCTCTGCCTATTCCAGGCTACAAAACCCCCCATTCTCGAAACTCTTATTAAGCTTTGCAATCCCTTCTCTACCATATAGGCGGTACCATTCTCTAATGATTGAATATATATGAGGTTAGTCATAGGATCATAGATTTGGAGCTAAACGGCAGCTCGAAGATCTTCTAGTCAAATCATCTCTTTTTCCAGATGAAACTAAAGGCCAGAATGGGTCAATATGTTGTCACACAGATACTTAGTGCAAGAGTTGAGATATAAAGCCAGGTTTCCTGAATGTAAGCCCAATACTAATTTTACATGGTCCTTTCAAGGTACTGAGTAGTTAACATATAAGATACTATGTCACCCACTAGAGGAGGGAGATACAGTGTTTAGTTACTGTCCCTGCCCTCATTATGATCCCAGTTTAGTAGACTGATAAGATGTTAATACAACCAAACATATAATATGACATGATAGGGCAGCTAGGTGGCACATTGGAGAGAGCGCTGTGCTTGGAATCAGGAGGACTCATCTTCATGAGTTCAAATCTAGCCTCAGACACTTACTAGCTACGTGACCCTGAGCAAGTCATTTAACCCTCTTTGTCTCAGTTCTTCATGTGTAAAATGGGCTAGAGAAGGAGCTGGCAAACCACTCTATTATCCTTGTCAAGAAAACCCCAAATGGGGTCATGAAGAGTTGGGAATGACTGAAACTACTCGACAACAATGTGACATGAGAAGAATGTTAGGCAATCATGAAAAAAAAAGTAGTACATGAGATCATAGTGCAAATGTCATTATTGACTGATGGGGAAGTGGTCTTGAATTAAATAGGCATGAATTAAACAGGTGAAGAGAAGGCAGATAGGCATTCCATGTAGAAGCAGAATGTTGGCCCAGGAGTTAGGAACATGAGTTTAAACACGGATTCTAATAGTATTTGTTGCCCTCAGGGGAGTTAGGTTCCTGTTCAAGTGAGGAGTCTTAAGGAATATTGGTGGAACAAAAAAAAAATCAAACACATAACACATAGTGGGGTTTTTGTGGATTATAAAGAAGGAGCTGCAAAGGGCAGGTTAGGTCATGTGAGAACCATGTTGGAAAGTTTAGAAAGCTTGGTAAAGCATAGCATGGTTAGAATAAGCTAGAGCCTTCAAGAGAAGGTAGTGTGGACATTCCATTTGCCCCTCAAGTAATGAAGTGGGAGGACTAGGGCTGAAGGACAAGAACAGTGCAGTCTATCCGCAGAACTTGGCCAGCTCATCCCAGAGATCCAGATAGATATTGGAACATGAATATTTTGGCAGCTATGTAGCAAGTAGGGAGAATGCCTGACTTTGAGTCAGGAAGACCAGAGATCAAATGTGACCTTAGACACTTACTGGCTGTGTAATCCCATTGAAGTCACTTAGCCTTTTTATGCCTCAGTTTCCTTATCAGTACAATGAATATAATGCTAGGTCTTTCTCACAAGTTTGTTGTAAGGACCAAATTCTGTGATACAATATAATACAATACAATACAATATAGGTTCTGTTATGTTATGATATATGGTATACACCACTTTGCAAGCTTTAAAGCACTATATTCATGTCAGATGTCATTATTATTATATTTTGGGTGGTCTGTCCTATCTGTGTAACACAGTGGAGTTTTTGAATATATTTATTCCAGAGGTGCATTACAAATATCCCAACACACCCTCCTCAATGTATGGCAGACATAATCTTCTCCCTCTCCTTCATCACCTCAGTCTCTGAATGGGAAAGGGAAATAGTTCATAACTTAGAACGATTGCCTTGAAGTACAGTTTCAATTCCGATTCCAAGAGAATTGGTGTTGGAATCCTGATTCTTTATCATCATCATCATCATAGCATTTTTAATGGCTCCTTAAAGTTTTCAAAGCACTTCATCAATAAAATCTAATTGGATCCTCACATCCACTCTGTATGTGCTATTACAATCCACATTTTATAGATAAGTAAACTGAGGCTGAGAGGTTAGGTGACAAGTGTCAGGAGAATGATTTGAACTCAGGTCTTTCTCACTCCATACCTAAGGCTCTATCAATTACTCTATCCAGCTATCTCCTGGGATTTGGGCAAAGTCATTTGACCTCTCTTGTTCGCAGTTTCTGCATCTGCATATGAGGGTGTTTGATCCTTCTATGATCCTAAGCTCTGATGATGCTAAGCTTACTCCTGCACCTTGGAGAGGGGAAGGATGAATAGATGCTGATTGGATATCAGATCTCCACCTCCATTTATCCTACTCAAAGTCCAGATTCTTTCCCATCTTTTGTGTGACTCCTAGACCTAAAACATGGCTGGGCACATAGTAGGAGGTCACCAAGTACTGGCTGAAAAAATGATGTCTTTTTTCACTGTTTTATTCCCCAGCAGAGAAATCCACAGAAAACTAAGCATATTTCAAAAATAGCCATAGGCCTGGAGCTCATGTTCAAAATGCCACTGTTTTAAAAACAACTGTGTTCACAATGGCAGTATGCTTAAAAAAAACCGTCGTGTTACAGTCTTTGGGAGAAATAAACCTCCCATAATAAAGTGCCAAGTCAGTGTCTTGACATAAAACTTTATTGATATCCTACTTACCAATCTCCTGCTCGGCAGGCCGTTTTCACAATTACCATCTCTGTGGCAGATGGATATACCTCTTAATATTACCTGCCATTGGACTCAGCGGATTGCTAGCTAACTCTTTATCCGCTGCTGCGGGCTGGGGATTCAGGAGGCAAGGTCCGAAGGGAAATTTAGAAATATCATGGCTCCGTGTCAGGGCAAGGTTGATTTTTTTTTTTTCTGTGAACTAAAGAAGATGAGGAAGCCACCTGCTGAGACATTTACACTGAATGGGAAAAATAAAACAAAACAAAACTGCAGGTGACCAGATGTATCATGGGGGCTTGAGCAGGGGGAGCAAGGTTTAGGTCTTTCTTGTTTTAAAATGTGTGTGTGTGTGTGTGTGTGTCTATGTTTCCCCTTAGGGTGTATAAAAGGCAACAAGCTAAAGAAAATAAAAGGCCCTGGAACTGTTGTGATTTTAAGGATGAATAGCTCCTAGTGATGCGTATCAAAGGCAAAAATGGCTCCACCTTTCCAGGGGTAGGAATGGGGTTACACCTGGCTCGCAGAAAGGCAGCAGCAGGTAGCTAGCTGTTGAGAGCACGAGGACAGGTGGTTCTCATTTTTTCACTGTAAAAAGACGAGCAGAAGGAGCTGGAGCTGAAGCTATAGTGCTCTCTGTGAAATATGACTGCACCAGAGAGTAAAGAGGAAAAAAAAATAAAAGATGAAAAACTTCTGAGAGGTAGGCTGAGGTAGAAAAATGGAGAGAAAAGAAAAATAAATAAAAAAAGGAGAGAGACATGAAGAGCTGACAATGAGGTAAGAAAACAGGAAGAAAAAGGAAGCATATGTTCAGAAAAATCAGAAAGGAAGTTAGGAATAGCAGGTGGGAGAATGGGAGGTTGTCTTTATGCAAATCCTAGGAGTCAAAACCAAGTTTGGCTATAGTAATCTTGCTTGATTTGGAAGCAGAGAAACAGATAATAAGTATTAAAAGAAGGTGTTAAAAAGAGGAGTGAGGATTGTGATTGTGCAGTCTGTGGACTTTGTCCAATCAGGAACCATCACTAGGTTGGAATTCTTCCTGAGAAAGGACATTATCAAAAAGAGAAGGGATTCACACACAAAACCAATATAATTTAAAAAAAAACCCAAAATAGAGGGAGCAGCTGTGGAGGGACATTTATACTGAATGGGATAAACCGAAAAAAGAAAACAAACAAGATAGGTGCCATATGAATTATGGTGTCCTGAGAGTAAAACAAAAATATCTGGTAGGGTAGGATTATGAGTTTTATTTTTCCTTTTCACATGTGTAAAGGCTATAAAAAGAAGGGAAATAATCTCAAAATTTAATATTTATATTAGAATAATATAGAAAGACTAATTATAGGGAAAGTATAATTTTGAAGTTTTCAAAGTAATGATGGTGGAGTGGGATTTTAAGAAGCTGTAAATTATTATTTGTGACTTCTACAGTTTTGTTCAGTTGTTTTTCAGTCATGTCTGACTTTTCATGACCCCATTTGTGGGTTTTCTTGGCATAGATACTGGAGTAGTTTGCCATTTCCTTTTCCAGCTCATTTTATGGATGAGGAAACTGAGGCAAACAAGGTGAAGTGACTTGCACAGTGTCACACAGCTACTAAGTATCTGTGGTCAGATTTGAATTCATGAAGATGAGTCTTCCTGATCCTAAGCCCAATATTCTATCCACTCAATCACCTAGCTGCCTACGTGGTAAATTATAAATAAAAGCAACAAAAATGTAAATAGGTATTGATAAATCATTTGATGATTTACAAAGTGTTTCACATATATTACCTCATTTGAGTTAGTTCAGTGGTATAGTGGTGGGTATTCTGCTGAACCAGAAATCAGGAAGCCCTGAGTGCAAAGCCAAGCTTCAGACATATCCTAGCTCTGGGAAATCACTTAACCTCTTTCAGCTTCAATTTCCTCATTTGTAAAATGGGGGTAATAAAGTCTCTTTCCTCCCAGAATTATTATAAGGATCAATCAAGAAAAGATTTTTAAAGAACTTTGTAAACCTTAAAAGGATGTAAAAGCACTAGCTATCATCATCGTCATCATCATTATTATTGTTGTCATTGTTATTATTATTATTATTATATCCCTCTGAGGTACGTAATGCAGATATTATTACCGAAACTTTGCAAATGAGGAAACTGGGATTGATAAAGGATGAGCAATTTGTCTATGATAACACAGCTGGTTATTATCTGAGGCATGATGTGATCTCAGGTCTTCCTGAAGCCAATTTCTGTGATCTGTGAACTGGAAAATGCTAAGATTAACAAGGGAAAGAGCAGAGGGAAAAGCAGAGATGAGCCATGAACAAATACTTGGAAAATACCCACTTCCCCAAATTTCAGAACTGAAAATACTTCAGACTGTCTGACTGACCTAACATTGGCACACATTAATCACTTAATAGATGCTTGTTGTCTGATTCTATTGTTGTCAAATAGTCCACTTGGCCCAACTTCATTCCCCACTAAGGATTGGCCATTTCATGATGGTTGATATGGCTGCAGTCTGATCATTCACATGCACCCATCACATGTAACATGGCCTAATCTTTGCAGGGTGAAGCTTATGTTCTCTTGGTGTTTTTGACTATGCTTCTGTGTGATTAGAGAATGATCCTTCTTTGGGAAAGAGTGGGACCAAGACTTATAGAAACAGTTGTTTATTTATCATCATCATCATAAATCTTTCTGCTTGATGCTAAAAGTAGCAAAGGGACTCTGGAACTAGCCAGTTGCTTGTCACTAAAGGCATTGAGGCAAAAACAGGTTGATCACTTTTTGAAGAGGTTGCAGAGGGAATTTATCTATTAGGTAGAGGTTTGGACCAGATCACCTCCAAGGTTCATTTCGTGGTTAAGATTCAGTTTTTCCATGAGTGTGAGTTAATTAAACAATTAGCAGATTATAAAGTAAAAAAAAAAATAGCATGAATACTTGGGTACAATGACCTAGGAAAGGCAAAAAAAGGAATGTATTTGTGTGAGAATAAAAGAAAAAATGATACTTCTAGTTAGATCTGAGG
The DNA here is from genome assembly GCF_900497805.2 of Vombatus ursinus. Lineage (NCBI taxonomy): Eukaryota > Metazoa > Chordata > Mammalia > Diprotodontia > Vombatidae > Vombatus > Vombatus ursinus. The sequence goes on along the minus strand of NW_020949548.1, from coordinate 4,133,560 downwards.
ATATAAATGTTTATAATGCATATTCAAACTAAACATCTCTGTTGTCAAAAAGCACAAAAAATAAATTAATTCAAATTTAAATGGTGATTAGAGAAATTGTAAACAAAAAGGGCAAAGAAGTCACGTGAAGAATATATAACCAATTCTAAAGATGCTTTTCCTGAGAACAATTGCCCTTTTAACAGAGATTGAGGTCTCAAGTGAGGAAGTCAGGAAGCAACTACAGAAAATCATTTGCAGCAAATTACCAGGACTACATGCTACCTGTCAGGAAGTTATGGGAGGGGGTGGGGAGGGGAGCAAGAACAAAGTGGCAGATACACACTATAGACACATTTAAATACATCTTGCAAAACTTTAACTGTTTGAAGCATTTGCCAAGTTCCTGAGGTAGTAGCTCAGTTGAGTAAGGAAGTGATGGTCACATTGATGATTTGGCAGCACAAATCTTCTGAGGATGAGCTACTGCTCTTCAAAACCTTCTTGCAACTATTTAGAATGCCTTCAGGATGATAGGTGTCATGCTGTTTGGATTAAAAGGAAATATGGCTATGATATAATGAAAGTAGGTTTTTTCCCCCTTTTCCTTATGTGTTTATAAACTTGCTCTAAAGACAATTTCCCAAAGAAGAGATTCAGAAAATGTCTGGAATAGAGGAAGCATCCTTAGGACAAGCAGATGGCCTTGTAAGGCTGGGTCTTTGAAGCGGTTCAAGTGCTCAGGTTTAGTTAAAAGTACAGGTTCATTATAGCCACAATTACTGAGTTTGGGAGACTTTCATGGTGCTCTGATGGATCTTTGATTGTATCACTTGCCTAGCTGAGAAAATTATAACTAAGTTGTGTTTCATTTGGCAGTGAACAGAAGTAGTTTATGTGCTGATATTTAGGATGGTGGAGGAATTGCTCTGCTATTCCTGGAACATGAAATACTGTGTCTGACCTCCTGATGGCATTTGTAAGGGCCATCCTCCATGCGTGAATACACTCCTATCTTATCTCATCATGCATCAAGGTTCAGAGCAGGTATTAATTCCTCCACAATGTCCTATTATTCTTTTTATCAGAAGAAAATGTCCTTTTCTTCAGATTTTCCAAACACATGTTGTGTTGGATTCTCCTTTCCCCACTCATTCCCTTCTTTGTATTTTGCATATCTGTGTATGTGTGTGTGTTGTATGACCCTTCCCAAATAGAATGTAAGCTTCTTGAGAGCAAAGATCATTAGTTTTAAATTGGGTAGATAAGGGAGTAAATATCTATTAAGTACCTACTAGGTGTCAGTTCTAGGTGTTCTTATCACACCTACTAGATGTTCTAAGCACTTACAAATATTATCTCATCTGATCTTCACAACAATTATGTGAGGAATGTGTTACTATTATCCTCACGTTACAGTTGAGGAAACTGAGGCAGATAGTAGTTACGTTGCTTTTCCAGTGTCACACAGCTAGAAAATTTATGAGGTAGAATTTGAACTCAGGCTTCTTGACCCCAGGGCCAATGTTCTATCCACTTTACTACTTAGGTGACTCAATGAGGTAGCCCTATTGCCTAGCCTAGGCCTTTGCACACAGCTGATATTAAACCTAATTAAAAAAAAAAAGATTAATGATGTGAATTGAAAACTGATCCATGTCTCTGTTTTGACAAGTTTGAGGAGAATGATGAGGAAAACCTCAGTGGAACTGTAGAGTTACATAGTTAAGTCAAGAATCCACTGATGAAAATAGATAAAATCCAGTTATGAGCACATGAGAAGCCACTCATATTAGTAAGTTCAAAGTGTTTGCTATAAAACAATCATTGAGCATACTGAAAAGTTCTGGACCAAACATCTTTAAGGAGAGAATTACTCAAAATTTAAGGCAACTAAAAGGACAATAGGGACACGCATGGTAAGTAGAAATGGGCTACATTACAATCTATTACCAAGATGAATGGCATAGAAGAGTGGGCACAAAAGATATCATTAAAGTGATATAAAACTGGAAAAAAAAAAGCTGTGGGCTCATCATATAACAAGAGTTAATTATAGATCAATGATCTATGATTCTACATTGGTCAACAGGTTAACCAACCTAGAGAAAGTCTTGAAGCATATTGGACAGGTTGCTTTTGGAGGACTTCGAGTAAGACCCATACACAAGTACCACAGGACAAGTTGCAATAGACATCATTTGGTGAGAGTCCCATGCTTAGTGAGGTCACAGATCCATTGAAGTATTCATCTATGTATTTCAAATTAGCAAAAATGATATGATATCTGAAGATGATGTAATGTAGAACAATTTTTTTTTTTTCTGACTTGTTGTCCCCTGGAACATTTCTCAGAGACTAAATTTTGGTCTGGATGGGTCCTGATGCTTTTCTCATCTGAAGCGTGTTGGTTGTTTTTTTTTTCCTTTTTTTTTGTTTTTGTTTTTGTTTTGTTTTGTTTTGTTTTGGAAAGAGAGACACACACCCACTCAGAGACAGAGACAGAGAGACGCACAGAACCAAAGAGATGAGACAGAAACAGAGAGAAACACAGAGACAGAGAGAAACAGAGACAGAGATAGAGACAGAGAGAAACAGAAACAGAGAGAGACAGAGAGACAAAGAGACACAGAGACAGAAAGACAGAGAGAGACAGAGAGAGAAATACTTGTCCATTTCTGATCCTTGAAAATATAAAAGTTGCAGCATCTTTTCTCTAATCTCTCCAAGAATAAAAGCCACACTCTGGCAATGGCATTGAAAGATGCTGAAGCCTGTAAAGATAGAGATAAGGTGAAAGGGAGATGGCCATCCAGGAACATTAAAGAGTCTGGACATGTGAATGGTGGCCTCTCTGGCCTGAACCAGTGGCCCCAGTGCCTCAGAATGCTTCCAACTGTGGTCCTGGAGGAAACACTCAGCTGTCTGCTGAAGGCTGGCCTCTATCTTGTGTTCCCAGAGCCCAAAGAATAACATTACCTTCCTGGGACTGGGGATAATGCTCAATTTAGAAGGACTATAACCCTAAAATTTTCCAAATAACAGAAGCACTCCTGTTTATCAAGAGAAACCTCTTTCTGTGCACCAAAATGGAAGTGTTTTACTCAACCAGTCATTGTTTCCCCACTGGTCATTTAAAGAATATTGAGCAGTTGTCAACCTGATGCTTTCTCGCCATATTTCAGATGATTATGTCTTAAAATCCTCTTTTTGTCCTCGTTTCAGTTGTCATTCATTATTGATAGCACCTTTTCCACAGCTGCATCCATGCTCAGATAAACCATGAATACAAATTTCAGGCTACACATTTTTGGTTCCTCATTTGAATGACTTAAACGAAGTCTCCAATCATCTCGGACAACTTCATCCCTTTCCCAAGCTAGTCTTCAAGTGTCCTATCTTATGTTATCAGACATAAATCCATTTCTTAAAATATTGTTTTAATCAGTCAATTAGTTGGCAGTGAACTAGTTGACTTAAGACATACAAAGAAAAGGAAAGGAAAATGACACGAACAATTTGTTTATAGCATGTCTTAAATCTGTTGGAAATGGGAAAGACTCTTTTTAAGTAGTAGACTGCAGGACTATTTAAATTTTTATTTATTCAGTGATGCTTTTAAAAAGTCATAGGATATGAATTATCTTTGTTAACTCATCCTGATGTCACCTGGAGTGACACAATGTTTTCTAACTGTCCTCATTGGCATGAAAAGATTTCTGTTTATCTTTCTCCAGGATATTTGAGTGAAAACCTCCTGGTTAGCCTCAGGATACCTAATGATGAGGCTCTGTGTGCTCAAAAGAAATGATAAAGGATTGTGGGGGATTTTCTTCCCACTAAAAAGTTGCCTTTGAAAGCTTGAACAAACAGTATTCTTTTGGTGTCAGGCAAACACGTTCTATAGGCAAGAATCCATGACCCCAACATTATTAAAACCAAACTTGCCTCTTCTAGCTTCAGAACTTTTGAGCCTTTTGTTTTCGTGAATGTGAAATAAGAAAAGCAGCATTCGAATACAGTAAGCCCTGAGCTGGGCTGGAGTAGGAGGGGTGCAGTATTTAGGAGACATGATTCATATTTCTATGATGTGACCTTATTTTGATGCTTGAGTCAAAAGATTACCTCACCTCACCTCCTCTATGGTCATTCTGTACTGTAGAGTATGCCTGTCATGTGGAAAAACAGGGCTCAATTCTCCAATATAGAATACTCCTATGCTTTCCTTTTGGGAGGCAGCATTTTTGAGCCCTGAATGCAGACTCAGGAAGATCTGGATTTGAATCCACCCTCAAGAACTTAATAGCTGTGTAGAACTCTAGACAAGTCACATCTCCTCTCCAGGCTTGTTTCCTCATCTGTAAGATGAAGAGAGCTTGATTCAATAATTATAATTTACCTTTAGGGTCAGTTACAGATCTAAATTTATGATCCTTTGATAATGTATCAAGTGTAATAATGTGGCAGGGACTAAAATCTAATTACCTTTGCCCTCAATTATTTCTTCTCTATCAAGGGTGACAGCAAGCACACAGACACAAAATTTATTAGAAATAAATATGTGAATAAGAGGTAATTTCTTGGGGTGAAGACATTAGCATCTCAACACATCAGGAAAGGCTGCAGTTGCCTTAGGTTGAATTAAGATGAATTGGAAGGCTTCTGTAGCTCTGACATTAAAAGTAAATAAGTAAATGATGGCAGAGAATTTTGTTCAGTCTAAAAAACTACACTTAGTTTAAAAGAAATCTTGTTGTTATTGTTAATATAACCCTATGAAATGTGCACGTACATTTCAGTTCAACAAAAATTAATTAATCATGAACTGTGGGCAAGGAATTATATTAGTTGCTGGTAGTAAAAAGACAAAACTGAAAAAAAACTGTCCTTGTCCTCAAGGAATCTCCATTCTACTGGTAATATGGCATTTAAATGTTTTTGTTGTTGTTGTTCTTTAGTTGTTTTACAATGTCTGCTTTTTGGTGATGCCTTCTGGAGTTTTCTTGGAAAGGATACTAGAGTGGCTTTCCATTTCCCTCAGCTCATTTTACAGATGAAGAAACTGAGGCAAACAGGATTAAGCGACTAGCCCAGGGTCAGACAGCTAATAAGTGTCTAAGTAAATATAAGGGAATACAAACATCAAGAAAGCACCGTAATGAAAGAGGTCAGGAAATACTGGCATCAGAGGTGATGTGAAGGGAGCTAAAGTATCTCAAGGGTAGTAATGAGAAATGAGGGAATTCTATGTCTGTCTTCAGCTTTCTGGGCAGCTAGGTGGTACAGTGGATAGAGTTCTGGCCCTAGAGTCAGGAGGACCTGAGTTCAAATCTAGCCTCAGACACTAACTGTGCGACTGTGGGCAAGTCACTTTAACACTTTTTGCCTCAGTTTCCTCATCTGTAAAATGAGCTAGAGAAGGACATGGCAAAACACTCCAGTAACTTTGCCAGGAAAACCCAAATGAAAGGGCAGCTAGGTGGTGCAGTGGATAGAGCACCAGCCATGGAGGTAGGAGGACCTGAGTTCAAATCTGGCCTCAGACACATAACAGTCACTAGCTGTGTGACTCTGGGCAGGTCACTTAACCCCAATTGCCTCACCAAAAAAAAAAAAGAAAAAGAAAAAAAACCCAAATGAGATCATGAAGAATCAGACATGACTGAAATGACTGAACAACATCAGCTGTCTAAATAATCTCATTTTCCTTAGTAATTCAGTATATTTCTGTCACCTCTGAATTCATCAAAGCCACAACCTTTTTTTGTGACATAGGACCCATTTGATATCCTAGTGAAACATCTGGACTCCTTGTTAGAATAATGTATCTAAATAAATAAAATAAAATATACAGTATCTCAAAGGAAACCAACTATATTGAAAGACGTTTATCAAAATATCCATTAAAAAAACTTAATGGACCAGGTTAAAAACCATGATCTACATGTTCTTTTAATCTTTTTTTTTTTTTTTAATCAGTTCCACCAGGTAGTGTAATGAGTTTCATGAATTTACTTTTTTTTTTTTTTCAGTCAAAGACAAGGTTTGTTAGAGCATCCATCATACTGGGCAGACCCTTAAGGTGTCTGAACATTAGTAAGCTATTGGCTAGGTTGTAAGAATCTGAGCCCATGGCTAGATTATAAGGAACAGAGCACCTTAATGGAGACAAGATAGACCTTATATACAGAAAGACTGTGGGAGGGATTTTGGAGCTGCCAAGTAGTTTGGGGTGACTGGAGGAGAGGTCTAAAGAGATCTGTATGGGAGTGGCCAGTAAGCTGGGGTAAACAGAACCTGGACCACTTGGCCAAGGGAAAATGGAGCCTAGCTAGGATTAAGAGTGGGAAATGGTCAGGGCCCAAGGGAGGTAAGACAATGGAGGGCCTGGCTAGGTTAAGGGTAACAGAGATTGGGTGTAGCCACAATGAGAGGCCAGTTGATGGGATTATAGCCTCAGGGGAAGGCCAGAGATTTGTCCATGTGGAAAAGTCCAGGGTTTTTCCTTTTTGGGGTCCAGATCCCATCCTCATCATTCCCCCTTCAAACAAATGGGAACCAAATTCTTTTGGGGTAAGGGGTGAAGGTCTTGGCTTCTGAAGCTGCTTCCTGCTGGCAAGGAGCATAGAGCTGTCCCTGCCTTGAGGGGGTTCCAAAGAGGAGGTTGACTGGAACCGAGCACAGGCTGCATCCAGGGAACAATGGGGGGACATTGGCTGGTACTTGCTATTTGCTACCAACTGTAGGTGAATGGCCTGTAGTCTGGAAGACACAAATCTGACAGAAAAGACTGCAGGGCCTACATATAACAGGATAAAACATCCTTAGCTCTGTTTGGATTCAAATAATTCCATTTTCCAACCATGAAGTATCAAATCCACCTCATAGCCAGACTCAGGAATAGCCAGGTGGGTAACATTCCTTTTCAAAGGAACATGATGGGGAAACAGCCAGGAGGATCCCTTCTTAGACTGAGGCTAAAATTGTCCTCTCAGCTTTTCCCAATGCTAACTACCCACCAGTATCACATTCTCTGAGTAGCTTGTGGCATTTCTCTCAGATGGTAGATTATTGATTATCAATGGATGATTATGATCCATCAGACAACTCAAAATAAAATCCTATCAACTTTTACCTCACACAGCAAGTTTCACTAATCATAGCTTAGGAAAAACTTTTCCAGGATTTACATCTCACACTTAAAATTTGTCCTGGTGTAAAAAGCCAATCATTAAAGATTTCTACACACTTGCAAATTCTCAGCAAGCCATAACCTAAACAAGCTTTTTGACTAGTTTACTCATTAAAACAATAATCAACAATAGCCAAATTATTTTAGCGGTAACCCAATCATGAAAAGTTGCTTGACATAGCTGATATAAAAAGTTCACCAATTTGAAACTTGAAACAAACCCATTACCAATCAGGTGACTTCAGTTTTGTTAAATGCATTTCCAAATTACTTTACACAGAAAATCAACATCTCATCATTAACAATTAAAACTACAACTTTAGAAAGAGTATGCTTACCCAAGTTAAAAGGCCAGCTTCTTTACCTTGAGCAGGATGTGCTGAACCTGGGTGATGCTTCTAGGCAAAGATTGCCCTAGGGCCCAAGGCCATTGCCAGGGGGGCCCACACTGTAGCTGCTGCCCCTCCCCCCTCCTTCTTTTCCCAGGTGGGTGGGGGCAAAATCAAAGGTGAGGGGAAAAGGGTGAAACTCTCTTCTCCTATGAGAGGGGTTAACAAATACCCTCTTGACTCAAGGGAAGGGAGTGGGAGAAAGGAGTGACCAGAGTTGTAAGGAGGAGCTTCACAACTCCTTAATGATCAATCACAAAAATCTCCAAAATCTACCAAGATATTTTTAGCTGTTTTAACTTTTCCCTGTAACCTCCATGAAGTAGGATTCAGGGGTGTAGAGGGAAGGGAGTAAGCCTGAGGGAACCAAAAAGCAACTGCAGTTTTCCCTAATTCCCTAGTGCTGAGAGAATTGACAGAATTGGGCATATGCTTCCAGATAGGGAGTCCGTCCATGTGCTCTGTGCTGTGAAAGGTGTACCCGGGTCCTTAGCCTCGAACCGAACTAGTGGACCAAGAGCATGAGAGCGTCAGGCTGATTGCGAGACAGCCTCATAACTGCCTGAAAAGCACCTCCAAGCCTTGATGCTTGGAGAGTGATCCCAACTGCAGAGCAAGAAAGGGGGAGGGGAGGCTTACATACTTTCCAGTCTTGGCTAGAGAAGAACTTGGAGTTAGGCAGTTTGCCTGTACGGGCCACCAAAATGTTGAGATTTAGGGGTTTAGGGGTGCTGGGACCCCAGAATCAGAACATGCCGATCCTCCCCAAAAGAATTCAACCCAAGCCTTCTTTCAGCCACAGACAAGATTTATTAGAACATCTGTCGTACTGGGCAGACTCTTAAGGAGTCTGAACATTAGTAAGCTATTGGCTAGATTATAAGAATCTGATCCCATGTCTAGAGTATAAGAGTCAGAGCCATGAATTTACTTTCAATACACGGAAAATAGCTTGTGTTAGGTAAAACATGGCACCATGGAATGTGTTGATTTTGGAGACATGGGATCTTCAAATCCTATCTCTCCTACCAAGTATTTATGTGACCTGGAGCTAATATTTCACTGCTCTGGGACTCTATTTCATCATCTATAAGGGGAGGGGTTGAGCTACATAACCCTGAAATTTCCATATAGCTCTGATGCTGTGACTGTAACTGAATTGTATATTAACTAAAACCACTCTGTCTTGAGCCTTAGGGGGTTGTAACCATGTTCTGGTCCTGAATTTAGTGAGCATGGTTATGTCAATTTACCTAACTTTAAAAAAATCAACTCATCAAATATATGTGCATATCACTGTGTTTACTTCTGGTGTGATAAGGGCTGGGTTAGGAAAATAAACTAGAAATTTTCGTTGCACTCGAAAGGAGTTCACAGTTAAACTGTGGTTGGAATGGGCAGATAAGGCACGTGAACAAAAATAAATATTTTTCAATTTAGTGTATCACTAAATCAAGAACTACTAGAAAGGACACCCCAGAGTGCTCTCTGTACTCAGTTATCTTCACAAAAAGACACTATGTAAGGGCTGTTCCCTCCATTGATCTCGGGTTTGTTCTCCTAAGATAAATAAAAATTTATTTTGCATTATCCCTAGATTTTCTTGTCAGGCTCAGCTCATTCTGTGTCTTAGCATTCCTGATACTACTTTTCTAGGACTTGCTACAATCTTATTTTCATCTTTGGTTGTTTGAAAGATTTAATGTCAAATTATTCTTTTGTCACATACGATATTACCTACACTATCAAGGGCAGGTCACCTAATTTCTATGTGCCTTTAGGCCCAGTGGTGTCAAAGTCAAGTAGAAATAGGGGCCACCAATCCCTACCTAAAGATTCCTGTGGCTGCATATTGACTTAGTTTTAACATGCAATATCATCTATGTTTTATTGGATTTTAATTTATTTTGTTAAATATTTCCCAATTACATTTTAATCTGGTCCGGACTCTATGTAGGAGAATTGCTCTGTTACCTGCTGCGTATGTGACACCTCTGCCTTAGGCAACTTCCATCAGTGAAGTCGTAGAGAACACTCATTTCAGATATTACCCACGTGAATGAAATCACAAATCCTTGGATAATCATTTATGGTCTTCATATCTTCTCCCAGTTGCTGTCTTTCAAGAATGAACAGTTCTTTTTTTTTGGGTGGTATGCTAAGGTGGCCTGTTGTGTCTTCTAACATGTTGGTTATTTTCCTGGCATTTTTTGTACTCTCATTACACCCAAAACGGGATGTGCTCTACCAGGGGTAGGTGTATCATGCTTTGATTCTAAAGTGATGATGATACTATTAGCAATAATAAATAGCAATAACTATAATAATAATAACTAACATTTGTATACTATTTACTATGTGCCAGATGCTGTGCTAAGCATTTTATAGTATTTATTTACAAATTTACATTATTATCTCTTTTGAACCTTATAACAACCCTGGGAGGCAGATGCTATTATTATCCCCATTTTATAAATGAGGAAACTGAGGCAAACAACTGTTGAGCTTGCCCAGGGTCTCACAGCTTGTAAGTGTATAAAACTGGTTTTGAACTCAAGTCTTTCTGACTCCAGGCCCTGCATTCTATCCACTAAGACACCTAGATACCCAAGGTATCCTCATCCTAAAGGTAGGATCCTGTTCTCTTTTTAATTGCCAAGACCCTTTGAGATGATGAACACAACTTTATTGCCCTGTGTTAGTGTAGATAAGACAGTGGGCTGAGGTCTCCAAGGAACAATGAGTTCAGATCCAGAAGTTATAAGGGATAGCTTCAGAGCATCTTCCTCTGAATAAAGTTTTGATGTTCTCCCCACTCCACCCTCATTTATTGAAAGTATTTTGAACCTGTAGCTCCTATACCATTTTTCTCCCTGCTCACCTAGCCTCATAAGATCATCTGTATTTTATCACCATGAATTTGACTTTCACTTCTTAGAAGAATATTGGATCATAAGCTAAAGTATGCTGGAACACACTGGTTCAAGAGAGCTGGTTGTTAAATGTCCAGCGCTCAAAAATCAAGAATCGCTAAAAATCAGGACTTTATGGATTATTTTGTTGGTTGTCTAGACTTAAGAAAGTGATGGATAAAATGGTAATAACAAAGATTAAACTCACAAGTACACTCTTCTCCCCAGAGTCGGTTATTAAACATTTACCAGCACACCCCTACTCGTAGAATTCAAAGCTATATAGAATCTTAGATGTCACTCTATAGAAGCTGTTGTTGTTCTGGTTGGTGATGGTGGTGCTGGTGGTGTTTGTGCCCATGGCATCTGGTACATAACAGGTGCTTAATAAGGATGCTTGTCTTACAGATGAGGAAGGTAAAAGATAGGAAATAACATTTCCACTATCATATAGTTAATAAATCATACACTTGGTCAATCAACTCAGAGGTATTTGTGTCAGAATTCACACCTTGTCCTTTTGACACAAAAGTCATGATTTCTCCCCATTTCCCCCATGCTTGATGCCACTGTAAACTGGGAGGTCTATCAATATACTCCCACCTGCAGATCATACGTAAAAACGCTGAATAAGTAGATTCTAGTACAGACCCCAGTGAAAATCCCATAATTTATATCTCTTCTATAAGAAGTATTCCAATCTGTTCCTTGTCTCAAGGTCTGTCACATTGGCAGGTCACTCAGTTTCTCTGGCATAGTTCCCACATGTGATGGCAAGTTAAATATTTCTGCCAAGAGTGATAGATTGTCTTCGATTCCATTTTAATGAGGTTAAGAGAACAGAACCAGAAATCACAAGTACTATTTTTTTGAAGCTGGGGTTAATTCCCATGAACTGTGGATAAATAAATATTGTAAGAAGAGGCTTAAAATTAAATTTAGCTAAATTTGATGGGCATTCATTACAGAGATTTTAGGTGCTATTCAATACAATAGATACGATTCAGAACAGTAAAGTACAACACAAAGTACAATACAGTGAAATTGCTCCTCAATATTGGAATAAAATAGGTACCACATTATTATTTTTCAAATAATGGAGGATCCATCTTTGTCATAGTGTCAGAAGACCTGGGCTTGAATCCCACCTCTTTCAGCTACTAGCAATAGGAACCAGGCAAATTGTTCAACCTCTCTGATCCTCAATGTTTTAATTTATAAAACTGGAATAATAATAATGCCTATAATAGTTCTCTTCCAGTTTTGTTGTAAGCCTCGGGGAAATGATGTGTTTTGCAAGTCTTATATAACCTAAATGTCAGAATAGAGAACTGGCTATAGAACTAGGAAGACCTGGGTTTAGGTTACACCTTTGTCATGCTTGACCGTGGGCAAGTCAATTAAACTTTCAGTGCCACCAAGCAACTCTGAGACTACAGATCGGGGGGCCAATCAATATTGGGAAAGGAATTTTCCCCCTGTAAGTTACCTGTATCAGTGAAATCATAGGTTTGGTCTCCACCTAAAAATGTCACTGTAGAAAAGATGATGATGATGATTCTGAAGATAGGTCAATTTCTGAGAAAAAAAACCCACACATATTATAAATATATATGTATATACATATATATGTATGTATGTATGTATGTGTATATATATATACATATATGTGTATATCCGTATATATCTCTGATGCTTATAATTGGATATCATAATGTAATTTGCTTCTGAAATATGGAGTTTGAATTCCAGCTCTGCTCCTCAATTAGCAACATGACCATTGCCTTAGAATTGCCTTAGAATTTCTGCAAATGGAACATAAAGCTGAAGACTCTGTAGCCCATAAGTAGCTTTGTGTGACATTCGTGATGGCTGCCTGAATCCGATGCTGGGAGGAGAGGGGGATGTTGTCTCAAAGGAGAGCACAGAGCAAAGGCTCAATCTGTTCGAGAGTCAGTAAGAAACCGATTTTGAAGCATTCACTCCCTTTCCTTGTTCTGACCTGTAGCCTCCTATTGATGAAACCAGCTCATTGGTGTAATTACTGTGCCTCTAGGCAGGAGCTCCGCTTTCTCTCCTTCCTATATAGATCTTTTGCTAAAGACCCTGATGTGGTGATATAACTGGCATTAGTTGCAATGATGTGCCACTGAGAGGAGAGAGGAGGAAAGAGGAAAGAAGGGGAAAGAGGAAGGGAGGGAGGGAGAAGAAGCAAAAAGGGAGAGAGAGAGAGAGAAAGAGAGGAAGCAAAGAAGGAAGAAAGGAAGGAAAGAACAAAGGAAAGAAAGACTGGAGGAAGGAAGGAAAGAAGGAAAGGAAGAAGGGAAGAAGGAAGGAGGGAAAGAGGAAAGAAAAAAAGGAGGAAGAGGGAGGAAGGGAGGAGAAACAATAGGGGAGAGAGAGAAAGCAAGGAAGGAAGGAAGGAAGGACAGGAGAAAGGTAGGAAAGGAGGAAGGGAAAAAGGAAGGAAGCAAAGGAAGGAGAGAACAAAGGAAGGAAGAAAGAAAGGAAAGAAGACAGACCTATTAAGTACCTACTTTATGTCAGGCATTGTGCTGTCCTAAGCAATTTGCAACAAATTATTTAATGTTCTCTTCACAACAACCATGGGAAGAAGGTGTAATAATTATCCACATTTTACATTTGAGGAAACTGAGGCAAAGATTAAGGACTTGCCATGGTCACACAACCATAAAGTATCTGAGACTGAATCTGCACCTAGAGCTTCCTGACTGAAGGTCCAGCAGTCTCTCTACTGTACCACCTACTTGGTGGGTGACAGTGTAAGAAGAAACATTTCATTGCTTCATTTTTATGGAGTATTGTCAGGGTCAACAAGGGCATTTTCAATCAGAGTAGTACAATAGCAATGTGTCTTTGCATGAGAAATCATAACACATCCCAATCCCAGTGCTTAGCACAGTATCTGCCACATAGTAGGTGCTTAACAAATGCTTATTGATTGATATATTGATTGCTTGAATCAAAATCCTTGATGGAATATTAAGTTGGAGATGGAAATGACAAGGGCAAGTGATTGATTTCACCATTGTTACCCTTGCTGTCTTCTTAGTCCATGTGTCTATTTCTCTCCTTGCTTCCTGAGCTCGGTGTATCTCATTATCATTATCTTTAGTTCTCACTAATTAATAGCTCATATCTTGTAGGCTGTTTTGTAGATAACTGAATAAACCTGTGAGACAGGGAGCACCGGTATTTTTATATGTGAGACAACTGATATTCAGCAAGCTAAGGGTCAGGAAGTAATTGGACAATCAATATGTAATTATTGACTACTAATAATTACTACTACCAAGGACTGAGTTACTAAGAAAAATCAAACGGTTCCTGTCTTCAAGTAGCTTGTATTCTACGAGGGGAAAAAGTGTGTGTTCTCTCTGAGAACTGAGACTTTCATTCTTTGGTTTTTATTCCCATTTCTTAGCTCAGAGCCTGACAAAGAGTAGGGGATTAATAAATTCTTGTTGACTGATTGTTACATAACTTACAAGACTGATACAAAATCAATAGAGGGTTTTTCTTTGCGGTCTTTTTTTTTGGCGGGGGAGAACTTGAATCCAAATCTAACTCAAATTCCCAGTTTTTCCTATTATAAAATGCTGGCTCTTTGGTCTCCAGAATTCTAGTTCTGCCACTTAGTGGCTGTGTTTTATTTCTCTTCTCACACCATAGGTTCCTCACAAGTAAAATCGGGATAATAATCCCTGAATAGCTTACCACAAAGCATTTTTGTGAAGATAGAAAGAGATCCAATCTGTAAAAGTGCTTTGTAAAATATAGGGCACTCTATTAAATGAACCATTATATTTAACCTGTTCCTAACTCAGTATAGAGATTGGCATATTCTCCTGCAGGAACCCTCTCACAACAGAATGTGATTTGAGCAGCAACAGAATTCTTCTTAGAAACAGGAATTTCTTCCCTCTACTCTTGGCCCTGCATTATTAGCCTCTTCCTAAGTCCAGAGTAATATATTTGAAATCTATGAAGTCATTCTATCAAAATCATTATCTCAAGTGGATTTCAGATAAGGGCTTTTTGAAAAGGGACACCCCTTAAACCCAAAATGGTGTTGAGAAAAGGAGCACTGGATTTGGGATCGGAGAAGCTGGTTTACAGTCCTGGCTCTGCCATTCAAACCCTGTATGACCTTAGCCCAGTCACCTCACTTTCCTCATCTGTTAAATAAAGGGTTTGGACAAATTAACACCTTGCAGTTCTGTTTATAATCCACCTTCCTCTAGAGCTTTAACGCTTACAAAGGACTTATAAGGTTTTGGAGCTTACGTTTTTTTCTTATAACAGTCCCGAAAGGTAGAGGATGTAAGCGTTATCATTGTGTAATGGATGAGGAAGATCAAAGGAAAGGTTAGGGATGACATCAAAGAATTTGAAAGGCTGTCCTATGGAAGTTGACTTCTTTTGGGTCCTAGGGACTCTAGAAGGCAAAACTGGGAACAATTGGTGGTAGTTTCAGGGAGGAAGATGTAAAGGACATTGTTATTAAAATGAGAACTATCAAATTTTTAAATGAATTACTTTAAAAAGCAATGGCTTCTACCCTACTAGAAATTTTCTAGCAGAGGACAAATGATTTTGTCTCTACATTGTTATAAACCAGGGGCTCTTAACTTTTTTTTTTTAAATGTCATGGTTCCCCTTTGCAGTCCAATGAAGCCTGTTGATGCCTCAGAATAATGTTTTTAAATGCATAAGGTACAATAAATAGGATTGGAAAGGCAACTGGTTATATTGAAATACATTTATTGAAATATTTTTTAAAACAAGTTCATGGAAATAAGGTTAAGAATATGGAAGGTTTTATTGTTCAAGTACGGCTTGGGCAAGATGACCTTTACAATCTCTTCTAGATCTTAAATTCTGTGATTTTCTCCTTTCCTATAAAGCTAAAGTACAGTCTGCTTGACCTAGAGGCCAAGTAATGAGCAAATATAAATCCTGGACCCAAGATTGTGTCTGTTTTCAAATCTACTATGAAATCCACCTGACAAACCAAATCCAAGTTCATAGGATGAATTAAGAGTTGGAAAAGAGCTTAGCAAAAGTCTATCTCACCTTCTTCTCTTCCCTTTACAGATGAGGAAACTAAGATACTCAGAAGTGAAGAAGTTAACTCAGGGTCACAGGAGTAGCTTGTGGCATAGTTGTGTTTCAGATGCATATCTTGTGCCCCTTAATTTAATGATCTTTCTCTTCCTCAAGTCTGAATTGAATCTGGTGGGTGGTAAGATTGGGTTTAGAGTTAGTTTCTTAGAAAGAAGACATCAAGGGGAACTGAACTTTTAACTAAGGTGGCTAAAGAAGTCTTTTGAAGAGCTAGGGGATGACCCAATTAAATGACAAATTATGAATTATGGACTATATATTTCTTTTTTCTTTAAATATATAATTAATAAAATGCATTTTAATCAAAGGAAGAAACCAAGGATTTTATTTTTTTTAATACAGACAGGATTTTCAATTGAGTTTTCATTTTCAAAGCAACTGGATACCTTAGAGGAGAGGAGACCAAAGCATTTGGAATGCCTATGTACAGCCCAGGGAGATAGTTTTGGCTTGTGCTCATAATGGTCCTATTGATCATTCCATGCCTTTGGAGCATTCCTCCTGGCTATTTTTCAAAGATGAAATTAGTCTTAATTTGTATATTTCTCTGAAACATCTAATGATCACTCTGTGAGAACTGCATAAATTCCTGAGTATTAGCATCTATATTTTGAAAACCTTCATTTTCCCTTAAAAATAATGGATACTTTTAAAGAAATGGAGTGACTAGGATTAGGCAAGAGCTCTAAGAACAAAAACATTGAAATTGCTTGGAAAAGGAAACGCAGCCAGCATTCTGGAAACTTTAATTCCATAAGGAGCAAAAACATAAAAAAAAGATAAATAAGGTTAAAAATTTTTAATTAAAGAATATAGTTTGGGAATATATAAGAAAAGAATTAATGAAGAGGACAAAACAAAGAAAGTTGTCTTAGGAAAAGGGATGGAAGAGGAAAGAAGGAAGATGAAGGGCATTTTAAACTAACTACTTAAATGAAAAGAGAAAGAGGAGGAGAAAGAATAGAGATTGAAATAAATAAAAGAAAAATAAATCATTAACTTCAGTAAAAACCCTTAGTAACAAGGGAAAATGTTGATAACTGGTAGAGGCAGGAATGAGAGAAGGAAAGGAGCCCATGGGAATAGGGTTGCACTAAACTTATTTAAGAAAAAAAAGTAGTGAGGACAAACAGTTTTGATTTAAAAGATAAAAAGGACAAAGCAGAAATCTCTTTTGCAAGATATAACTGGAGGAAAACACAAACTTAAGTCCTTTCCCTTTAAATGTAAATGAACTAAATCCAATAAAAGGAAAGTGACAAAATTAGTTAAGAATAGCAATCAAACCAGAAAAAGAAATTAAAGGCATAAAGTAAGGGAAAGTGGTAACAGAATTATCTCTATTTGCCGGTAACATGATAATTTGCTTAGAATACCTTAGAGAATCAGCAAAGAAAGTTAATAACCATTACAAGTAGTTAATTACAAAATTAACCCACAGCAACCAATAGCATTTCTATAAAGCAAAAGCAAAATCTAGGTGGCTAACATAAAATTCTTTGTTTGACTTTTAAACCCCTTAAAACTCAGGCTCCTTAACTTGTCAATCTTCTTAGATCTTATTCCCCTCCATATACTTATTTCACAATCCACTAACTCTAATTTCCATGATGTTTCTCAAACAAAACCTTCTCTCTTCCAACTCGGTATTTTCTTTGGCTTTCCCTCAGGCCTACAATGCTTTTTCTACCAACCTTCACCTCTTAGCTTCCCTGCTTCTTTAAAGTCTCAGTTAAAATCCCCAAATATTGCAAAAAGTCTTTTCCAGGCCTCCTCAATTCTAATGTCTTCCCTTGGATATTATCTCCAATTTATCTTGTATATACTTTGTTTTTATATAGTTGTTTGTATATTATCTTCTCCTTCTCTTTCCCCATTAGTTTGGCCTCTGGTTTTGTTTTGTTTTGTTTTTGTATATCTAGCATGTAGCAAAGTACCTCGCCCATATTAGAAATTTAATACATGCTTATGGACTTTTAAACTAATAATCATCAATAAATTTTAGTACCAATTAAAGACAAAAAATAGATTTTTTGACTATACCATATGAGGAAAAATCAGAAACATTCACACTTGTGCTCTCCTAGGCAGCATACATACTAAAATTGAAACAGTACAGAGATTATAATGACCACTGTATAAGGATGACAGGCAGATGCATGGAACATTTCATACAAGCATAAATAATCAAACCTAAAAGCAATGTTCAATAAACCCTAAAACATACATTACCATGCCAACAAGAATTGCTAAGGAAATTATTTGGCCTACTTATTTTCTAATATTTTAATTATATGATCTTGATTATTTGAATTGGTATCCATTTTTAATTTACTGTGGATCATTATATATGTAGGTCTAATCCTAATTTTTGTCAGCTGTTGTTTGGTTGTTTTTCATTTGTCTCTGACTCTTTATGACCCCATCTGGTGTTTTATTGGCAAAGATACTGTAGTGGTTTGCCAATCCCTTCTCTAGCTCATTTTATAGATGAGGAAACTGAGGCAAACAGAATTAAGTGACTTGCCCAGGGTCACAAGCTACTAAGTATCTGAGGCTAGATTTAAACTCATGAAAATGAGTCTTTCTCAATCCAGGCCCTACACTCTATCCAATGTACTTCCTAGATGCCCAGTTTTGGCCAGAATTCTCTCTAATTTCCTTAGCAATTCTTGCTCTGGGTAAGTCTCTAAAACTATAAGTTTCATAGAAAGTTCTCACCTGCATCAATATGAGTTTCCTCACCTGGGTGTTCTCTCTACCCCTGAAATCATAGGTCCAAGTTGACTCTATTTCTTCTTGCACAAATCCTCAACTGCAGAATGTAACTTTCTGTTTTTTCTGGGCTTTGTCTTTGGTTTTTCGTCTCACAACTGTGCACAATGCCTTACGTAGAATAGGCATTTAATAACTGTTTATTGGATTGAGATGGGTTAGACTGGATTGGAAGAGCTTTGTTTTCAACTTGGTCACCTAGTCTACCTCTAGGGCGACTACTGAGTACTCTGTAGAATCTTTGACTTGGCTTTCTTTCTTTTTTTTTATTTTTAGGCAATTGGGGTTAAGTGACTTGCCCAGGGTCACACAGCTATTAAATATTAAGTGTTTGGTCTGAGACCAGATTTGAACTCAGGTCCTCCTGACTTCGGGGCCAGTGCTCTATCCATTGCGCCACCTAGCTGCCCCTAGCTTGGCTTTCTTTCATAAATTACTTTGAACATTCTTCACATCAAGAAAGCACGTAGAAAATGGATGTATTTGAGGAGCATAGATTGTGTGTGTGTGTGTGTGTGTGTGTGTGTGTCTGTCTGTCTGTCTTCTAGGACATGACAGAATAGTTCCAAATACTATATATACTATTTGCCTTAGCCTGCCCCACAGCCTCAGTGTTCTTTGAATTAATGGGGCTCTCTAGCTCTATCTAGCTACACGTACAGGAGAGCTAGCTGGCCCCCAGGGACTGGGGTATGCATGGTAACTCATTTCCTTATTTTAATGTGAAACAGTTCAGTCCAGGTGTGCCCTGCAGGAGCAGGTGGAGACAGGGTAGAGACCTACGTGATGATAATTCATTCACTGGCTTTAATCCTTTCACATCTGAGTGTTAGTCTAAAGGAACAGATCCCAGCAGGCATACAGAAGAAATAAGTGAATGCAGTTGTGGAAAGGCAAGTGAGCCCCAAGTCTGCCTGCCCTTCTTTATGTTTCTTAAAGTGATACTCTCTGTTCTGCAGGTTTTAAAATGGAAAACATCTTTCTCCTTGGCCAAGATGACATCAGTGTATGGCTCGAGTTCCTTCTGTCTCTCTATAAGAATTATGTTCTGCTTTACATATATTATCTCATTTTATCTTCATGACAACCCTGTGATGTGGATGCTCTTACTATCCCTCTTTTGCATTTGAAGAAATAAAGGTAGAGAGAAAGATGTTAACTGTTGGAGGTGGGATTTGAACTCAGGTCCTCCTTCTTCCAACACTACTTCCTTCCAACATTCGATTATCAACAAGCTTCTATTAACTACCTACTGTGTGCTGGTCATTGTGCTAGGAATGTAAAAAGAAAAGTGAGCCCATCTCTGTCCTCTGGAACCTTCAACATTGCTGCCTGAACAGTATGGGAAATAGAGGGCAGTGCCACTAACCACATTCATTAATAGAGCAGAAAAGGAGGAGTGTTCAGAACAGGGATAAGAGGACAAGCCAGAATTATTATTATTATTATTGTTATTATTATTATTATTATTATTATTTAAGACCATTTATTTGGCTAGTAAGTTCAGTAGACTTGGGAAACAAATAGACTTGAGTTCATTTGCTAAATGGGTGACCTTGGCAAGACTCTCTATCTTTCTGGGCCTCGGTTTCCACATCTATAAAATGGGAACCACTCGGGGTGGAGGTGGGGAGTTGTGAGCATCATTAACCTATGTGCTCTGACCACTAGAGAATATAATCCAATTGTCATCTCCCTTTAACTCCAAAATGGCTTTAAGATAGGTAGTCAGGAAGATAACAAACATCTATCTTCTCCCATGACACCACCTCTGCCAGTATACAGAATAACCCTGAAATGTGTAGCCTGTTCTAATAGAACTGAGGCTTTAAAATTGATTATTTCAATCATAAAGAGACAGCATTAGAAGGACGAGGGATCACATTGATAGGTAGAATTGACCTCTGTCTATTGTAAAGCTTTTTTAAAGGAACTACCAAAATGGGACCTTTAGAAAAAAAAATTAATAGATACTGGATTTGCTGTTAGAAACCTGATGTGTTTGTAAAGACCAGTCATTGAGAGCTATTGGTTTCTACAGGTCTTAAAAAAAATTAGATCTTATCCTTATGTGTGTATTGGTAAGGTGATTAGGGCACAAGAAAGGAGGATTTATTATTCATGGAGAGGTTACAGTGGCAGCCTTATATTAAAGACTTCTGGAGCTGCCTTCTCATCAGCATGATTGATCACCCAGTTTTGATACAGTAGATACAGAGATTTATGAGAGAGCTCCCTCTCTCTCTCTCTCTCTCTCTCTCTCTCTCTCTCTCTCTCTCTCTCCTGCTGAAAGAACTGTAAGATAGAGATAGCGGAGCAATTTATTAAAATAGCTGTATGTCAGTCACACAGCTCATCTTGGAAAATCATTTCTGAAGGGGACTCTCCCCATGAGATAGCAAGAGATGGAAGAAGATGGAGGGTTTTACCCTGGGGTGTGTAGAGTAGCCACAGGGAGTGGAATAATTATTCTGCTCAGTCAGTGAGCACCTCTATTCCCTCTTGGGAGTTGTTAGCATCCTTCTAACACTGACTGCAAGGGGCCATTGACCTCTGACTCAAGGACAACAAGGAGATTAGAAAGATCAGAAGGTGTTGTCAAGGATACAGCTAGGGTCAGGGAGGCAATGTAGTCCAAAGGCAAGAACACAAATTTTGGGTTCAAATCTCAAATGCCAACTACCTGTATGTCTTGTACAAGTCACTTAGGTTTCCAGGGCCTTAGGCCCTCCGCTATAAATTGAGGTGTTAGACTAGATAATCAGTGAGCACCCTTCCAGCTGTATGCCCATAGTCCCTTGACTTTTCAACAACCATCACCCAGCCCTCTCTTTTTATTTTTTTTTCAATAAGATCTCCAATACAAAATACAAAAATACAAAATACAAAAAAAAAAAACCAAACAAATAAAATACAAAGACATGAGATCTTCCCCAAAAAGATGCAGGGCAAAGGAGAAGAGATGTTATAAAGCTGTTCTCCTTTGCTGTAGTAAGTGTTATATCTTCTATTTCTTCCCCTCCTTCCCAAATATGTCTCTCAACCACCACTGTGTAAATGGGCCTACCCAAATACCAACCCAGGGAACTGGCCTCTTTCTGCTTCTCTCTACTGCTTATAGACCTCTGAAGAGTTGGACAGAGATTGATGCCCTTGTTAGAACTATTCCAGTAGCTGTTGTCTTACTGCTTCATAGACTTTCCCTAACTTTTTGATCATGGTAATAATTTTGAGTATGAGACAACTCATTAAATGTACTCTTAACCAGAAGTGTCTTACACAATTGGTAGGGCTCACTTATGGCAAATTTGTAAAGGAAGAAAAGTTTGTTTTTGGTGGTCCTGTTGTCCTGGTGGGGTCACCTTTCCTATTTCCTATCACGCTTTCTAATACCTTCATCTTTCCCCCTAGCTACTCAAGGTCCCTCCCTGAGAAGCTTACCCCCAAATCCCTCCTTTCTCTGTCCCATACTAGATCCTAACCAGTATTCCTCATTCCCTTTCTTTAAAACTCTCCTAATCTGATGGATTGATTCAAATGTACTAATGGGTAATGATCATTCCTCAGAGGTAGCATATTTGTAATTTGAAATGATGTTCTGGAGAAATAGTCTTCATAGTTCAAAATGTCTTATATTGATATAGCATATTGCAATTAAGAGCACATTTTCATGTACGTTGCCTTATTAGATCCTCATAATATCACTAGGAGTCCATTAGGGCAGGTATATTTACCCCTCTGTTAGAAGGAAGAAGCTTAATATTCACAGAGATAGAGTAAAGTTACCTAAAGTAACCCGTCTGCTAAGTGACAGAGCGAGGACTCAGAATACTAGTTTTTGGTTACCTCCATTATAACCCCACAAAGTGACACTAATGGTAGTGATTTCATGGCCAGTAATGGAAGCTGGTATTAGTTCAATTTCTGGCACAAAGTAGGTACTTAATAAATTATTAATGATTGATTGAATATCGGGCCTCTCAGATCTCATAGGCATCTGTTTAATCCAATCAGTGTGACTCAGCAAACAAGTATTGAACAACTACTGTCTGTCCTCACAGAGCTTACATTCTTTAGGGGGAAGAGACAATCAGGACCTGATATTTAACCATAATTCAAGGCAAGCAGTGATGAGTGAGGGCAAAGGGAAGATCTATACAAGGGCATCTACAAACATTTGAAATGAGAGTGACCGTTGTCAGTTGATGGGATCAAGAAAATCTAAAAAGCCTTGAAGGAAGATAGCAGTGAGGTGAAAGTGTTTTGCAGATACCTCAATTGTGAATGCATGGAGGCAAAAGGCAATAGCACGCTGAGATAAACAGAGAGAGTTTTGCCCAATTTGTCTAGAATATAGTATGCAAGGCACATAAACATGAAACAAACCTGGAAAAGCAAGTTGGCTCTCAATTGCAGGTGGCCTTACATGTCCATTTCTGAATTTGTGTTTTACCTGAGGAAATAGGGAGCCATTAAAGACTTATGAGCAAGAGAACAACACGGAACATGACCTGTGCCTTAGTGGGGTGGTTTTGATGGCTCTGTGGAGCTATGATGTAAATAAGTTAAGCTAAGATATAAATAAGTTTACTTATGCAATGCTTGGTTGTTTGTAAATATAATATAACCAGAATTAGTGATTTTAGAGGGCCAAAGTTTAAAGTAAAGCATGTTGCCCTCTCAACAATTAAATGCTGGGGTCTTCATAGCCCCTAATAATAACAACAACAATGCTACTTATTACACAGGGTGGGTATCTGATCTCTGACCAGCTTTTCCCTCAATTTCAGTTGATATAGTCTCAGAAAGCAATTGGTCAGATAAGACAATTAAAGAGGTATTAATATGATAATAAAGTGCAAGTGTTAACACCCTAATATTCTGAAAGTGTCCTTTATGAGATTAGGAGGGTATCTGACCTCTATTACCCTATTACATCTTTAGTCTGAAAGAAACTTTCCTTGTTTAGTTTGGAAAGGGATCCAGGCCTTAGACCAGATGAAGATAAACTCTTCAAAGACTGAGATCACCATCTCTTTAATCTTCTCTAGAGAATCTAAGGGTCAAGAAAGAACCCAGCCCCTGAGAAAGGATCACACCTAATTTTTTCTTGGAAGAGAAGGGGATTTTCTCTCTACTCTAACACTCCATTGGCAATTCCCAACCTAGGTAATCTCCCATTAGGATACATTATTTTCCCTAGGGAGTAGACTCTCTCTCTCTCTCTCTCTCTCTCTCTCTCTCTCTCTCTTTTTTTCTCTCTCTCCGTCTTCAAATAGACTTAGGCACAGACAAGCAGTCACTTTAAGTAGGAAATAGATTTGTGGAGAAGGAAATCCAGCATCTCAAAAGTGAATCAACCAGGGCTTTAAGGGAGAATTAACCCTGGCAAATGGAAGCTAAGCCATGGATAGACACAGACCTAAGGAATCCAACTCAGCGCCCTTCCCAGGAAAGACGCTATATACAAGGGGCAGCAGTGTGATGTATTCCGTGAGGGGAACATCAAGCTCCTGCAGTACCAGAAGTGTGAGTTTTCTTAGCCACATGTATCCCCTAGATTACCATATTACTTTAAGATTTATCCACTCTCCCACAGACACTCTGTGTATTTATAAGAGAATGAGGTGTAGTTTATGGAATATCTTATAGCTACTCTCTTTATTAAACAGTTTCCTTAATTGTTTGAAATCCCTGACTGTAAGAGGAAAGTGAATAGAGGAGTTTTCATGAGCTATAGTTTTAAACATGGGTAACAATAGAGTAGTCCTAGATTCTAGAAATAGCACCTGCCCCTATTGGGACCCAAAGCTTGAGTAAGAGTGCAAATTAGGGGTGGGAGAGTATTCTAGAGAGGGTATTAAACTGATAACCACCCCAAATTTCACAATAACTCTTTCAAAGTTCTCTCACAGGCTTTATTTTCTGGACCCTCAGAACAAGCCTGGAACCCAGGCTATAAGCGAGTCAGTTTGTAGTGCAATCCTAGTTTATAGAAAATGTAAGTAGTTCTCCAAGAGATTGTATTGTGCTTACTTGTGTGTATCATGTTCTGCTTCTAATCTATAAGCTTTAAAAAGGCAAGTATGTGTGTCTTACCTCAACCTTGCTGTTTTACTTTTTTATTTATTTTGCTTTTTGGTAAGGCAATTGGACTTAAGCGACTTCCTAGGGTCACACTATTAGCAAGTGTAAAGTCACTGAGGCCAGGTTTGAACTCACATCCTCCTGACTCCAAGGCCAGAGCTGTATCCGCTGCACCACCTAGCTGCCCCTGCCAATTTACTCTTATTCAGCAGAGTTGCTCAGTACAAAATCAGTAGGCATAATAAATTATTTATTGAATTCAATAGGGGAAATGTGACATATTGAAAAGAGCTCCGATTTTGGCATTGGAGGAAGAATTTGGGCTCAAAACCTATTACTTACTACCTACCTGTGTAATCTTGGAAGAGTAATTTTCCCTCTCTGGGTCTAAGAGTCCTCTTCTATTACATGAGGTGTTAGGAACACGTGATAAACCAATCTCACAACAAGTAGTTATCAAGTACTTATTAAAGGTTAGGTACCTTGCTAGGCATTGGACATATACGAACTAAAATGAAATAGATTTTACACTCAAGAAGTTGGTATGCTATCGAAGGAAATAACATGTATATCTATGTATCTATCTATTTATCTATTTAACATATATATAATATACATACATATATGCATATATATAATCTATGTGAATCTATCTCTATAGCATCTATATCTACAACTATTTCTATTAATGTATATATATACACACAAAATATATAAATAAAGGCATAAAGATTAATTAAGTGCTTACTATATACAAAGCATTTTCCTGAGTGCTGAGGATACAAAGAGAAATAAAACAGTCCCTGTTCTCTAAGAAACTACAGTCTAGTGGAAGAGACAGCCCATATGAGGATTTCAGCATCATCAAATAGTAAGTAAGGTTCCATGATTGTTAGGGCATAGTGGCAAAATAGGTTATAATGACTCTCCTTTAATGTGCTTCTCACCGATAAAATATCAGTTTCTGAGGTTGAACCTTTTGACATTGAGCTGGAACCTTGTTATGCTTTAGTATCCCAGGCTATCTTCTTCTGAGTCTGAGGAGAGATGGTGATCAAGATAGTCTGACTCTATTGGCACATTTTACCTCCTTTCTTTTTCTTTCAGGGGGCCCTGTTGTTTCATCTAGTCTGGCTTGCCTTCCCTGTGGGTGACAGTTGGTAGATAGGACTGGTCCCTTTTTCTCAGGAGTTTCCTCCCTTGAAAGTGGCTTGTGAGGGCTGAGCCAGAATTAGAACCTGAGGGATGCTTGGTGCCCATTAGTAGAATTGGGCGAGCACCTGTTGCTGGTGGTGATAAGGAAAATGGACCCTTTTCTACAATGTTCTCTCTCCTCAGTGATGGCTATGGAGGTTAGACTAAAAGTGGTTCCAGTGGTTTGGAGGGAAAAAAATAAATTAAAATAATTTTTTGAGAGGGACAATGAAGTAGCAAGTACATGGATTCTTAATAAGTTTGTGTCTTAGGTTACTTTGGCAATCTGATGAAGCCTGGGGACTCCTTCATGAATAATATTTTTAAATGCATCAAATTTTTAAAAAAAATAAGAGAGCAAAAAAAGCCAATTATATTGAAATTCAGCTATCATTTTTTTAATAGTTCACAGATCCAGATTAAGAAGTCCTATGCTACTACCTAGAATGATTGGGAAAGGCTTTATTTGGAGGTAGAATCTGGACTGAGATTTGAAAGAAAATAATCACCAGTCATTTATTAAGTACTTACATCTAACCATTGTCTCAGAAGTACCGAGACAGAAATGAAACTTTCCTTTACCTTGAGGAACATATAATCTATCGAGGGGAAAATTAAATATAAGTATATGCAAAATAAATATTAGTAAAGAACGGGAGCATAAAAGTATCTAGGGGGTTAAGGAAAGGTGTCATAACGAAGTCAGAGCTGTAGTGGAGCCCTGAAGAGACTAAGAAGTACTATGTTGTTGTCAGACTTCACCTGTAGTATTGAGTTCAGTTCCGGGTGCCATGATTTATGGTGAAGGGCCCCAAGCTCATGTCATATATGGATCAATCGAAGGAACGGCATATGCTTAACTTGTAGAAGAAAAGACTTGGGGGAGCCCTGAGATCTGTGTGTAAATATTTCAAAAGTTGTCATGTGGAGGAGGGGTATGATTGTCCAATTTGGCCCCAGTGGGCAGAGCCAGAATCAGTGAGTCGATGTTGCCAAGAAGCAAATTCTGGCTTCAAGTCAGGAATGATTTTCTAACTAATGGAGCTGTCTACCAGTGGGATGGACTGCTTTGGTGGGTCATAGATCACTTTCAAGCAGATACTGTATGACACATGCTAGGTGTTTTAATGGTGGTGATTCCTTTCAGATATTGTTAGATAACCACTGAAGTACCTTACATCTCTGAAAATCTCTAATTCCATGATTCCACAGGGCAGAGGTGAAGGTTAAGTGTTTGCTTGGCATGGGCAGTGTCCAGTGCAAGGGCATGGAGATGAGAGATAGACCCTCATAGAAGAGGGTCAGCAAGTCTTTGTCTCTACTGTAGAATGGAGAGAGACAGAGAGAGAGAGAGAGAGAGAGAGAGAGAGAGAGACAGAGACAGAGACAGAGACAGAGACACACATACAGAGAGAAAGAGAGAGGGAGACAAAGTGAGAGACAGAGAGAGTCAGAGAGAGACAGAGACAGAGCAGAGACAGAGAAGATATATAATAAGGCAGCAAAAGTCAGTTGGGGCAAAGTGTAAAAGTCACATAGTTATATTTTCCCCCTTAAAAACCATAGGAAACCACTGGTGTATATTGGATTGGAGATTGACAGGGTCAGATTTTTTTCAAGAAGCCATGTGAAGTATGTTTTGGAGAAAGAAAAGGGTCAAACAGGGGGCCAGGGCAACAGCCTGAGTGAGAGATGATGAAGGATAGAGCCTGATTAGTAACTGTGTGTGGAGAGGAGGAGGAAGATGCATGGGATATTGTACAGATAAAACCAATGAACTTTGGCAAGAGATGGGTAATAGGGATAAGGGAAAGTGGAGAGCTGAGGATGACCCTGAGGGCTTGTAACTGGGTTTGAAACCTATGAAGATCATGGTTCGCTCAGCAGAAAGAGGGGATATAATGCTATGTAAGGTTTATTCTAATATCTATGATACCTTTTCTAATACCCTTTCTAATGCCTATGCCCTTCAAGTCCAGGCTCAAGGTTACACAGTGAATAGTGGGAACAAATATAGAAAACACCTTGATCTTTACCCTAAACTTTCCTCACAAAGGCCATATTTTGTAGATAGAAGCACCCCAGTTTTATCGGAGGCATAGAGAGGAAAAACGGCTTGCCCTGAATCACAAGGCTAAGAAGTACCAAATACTGTTTTTGAATCCAAGTCTTTCGACTCATAACCTCTTTTAACTGAATCACAGCTTCCTCTTTAGTTTGGTAGTGGTAAAGATTCCACTGATTTCCTGACTCCATCTCTCAGGCTCCTTCACCTGGAATTGTGGATAGAGCATAGGAATTTGGAGTTAGAAAAACACAAAATAAAAACCTGCCTGAGGCACTTATTAGCTCTTTGACCCTGGGCAAGTCACTTAACCTCTCACCTAGCCCCAGTTTTCTGATCTGTAAAATAGAGAGTAGTACCTAATTCACAGAATTGTTGCAAGGATCAAAGAGGCAACTAAGATTGGGCAGCTAGGTGGTATAGTAGATAAAGTACTGGGCCTGGAGTCAGGAAGACTCATCTTCCTGAGTTTAAATCTGCCCTCAGACACTTATTGGCTGTGTGACCCTGGATAAGTCACTTAACCCTGTTTGCCTCAGTTTGCTCATCTGTAAAAAGATCTGGAGAAGGAAATGGAAAACCACTCTGGTATCTTTGCCAAGAAAATCCCAAATGGGGTCACCAAGAATCAGACGTGACTGAAATGACTGAACAACAACAACAATAGATCTAGAATTTCACAAACCTTAAACTTCTATGTAAAAACCAGCTATCATGAGCATCAGGACTGTCATCATCATTATCATCTTCATCATCATTATCATAGCATAGTAGTAATAGTAGTAGTAATAGTGGTAGTGGTCATGGTGGTGGTAGTAATAGTAATGGTGGTGATTATTATTATTATTAATAGTAGTGGTAGTAGTAGTAGTTGTAGTTATTGTAGTGGTAGTCATGGTGGTAGTAATTGTAGTAGTAATAGTAGTGGTGGTGGTGGTGGTAGATAATGGTGGCAGTAGTAGTGGTAGTAGTAGCAGTAATAGTAATAGGAGTATTATCATATAAATGCTTACCCTTACTCTCACCCTTTATCTCTTGTATCAAGTCAGCCAATGCACATTCAAATGCCTATAATATATATAGGATTTGAAATCTTGTCCTTTAGTTTTAAAAGAAATTAGAAAAGATCCCCAGGTAGAAAACCTGCCTTTTACCATCTACTTCCCACAGGATAAAAGCCACTGTGACTAGAATATTGGAAGCAGTTGAGGAATTTGGCACTAGATCTAGTCATCAGTTGATTTTGATGCCAGGCTGCTGCCAGCCTCCTCCATCCGCTCCTCTGAACAGTTTTTGTTTAATAAAAAATGGAAAGTGGTTCATCTCAGAATGAACTGTCAGTTCAATCCAGAGCCGGGGAAGGTTGGAATAGACATCTACATTGAACTCATTCAAGAAGAATGAGCATCAGCCCAGCTTGATCTGAACCATTTATCAAGTCAGTCAACACACATTTATAGAAGCTTGCGGGCTCCAGATTCCCCGGATATTGAACCAAAAAAATGAAGCTCGTGAGAGGTGTGTCAGCGTTGATCATCTGAGCCTACTTTGCCTCAGTCTAATTTTGTGGTTGTCTTAACAGAAATCTGCTGTGCCACATAGGAAGGTGACAGTCTTCCCATCTTTCCCCCTGATCAGCCCAAATTAATATGATTATATTTAGTTTAATTCAATTTGATGCAAACAGCATTTATTAACTCCCTAATACATGCCAAGAAGTGCAATGGCTACTGGACATAGGAATAGGAACTGAACCTGTAATTTCACTGGTGTATGCTTGCTCAATGTCTTTTGAGCTTGAAAGGTCTGACTTAATGTCTGTTTTTTTGCTGTAGCTCAGAAAAGAAACTGTATTTTCTTCTAATACGGTAAAGTTATATGAGATAAATAAATATATAGTGAAATAATTGTAGGGAAAGCAACATTTTGTATCCTAGTTCTGT
The DNA here is from genome assembly GCF_900497805.2 of Vombatus ursinus. NCBI lineage: Eukaryota > Metazoa > Chordata > Mammalia > Diprotodontia > Vombatidae > Vombatus > Vombatus ursinus. The sequence continues at coordinate 4,103,876 of NW_020949548.1, read as the reverse complement.
TTTATGCACATATCCCTTCATATATACCTATGCATATGCACACGTGTATATATACACATATATACATTCCTGTAGATGTATACATAGACAGGTATGTATATGTATGTGTATGTGTGTATGTATGTGTGCATATATGCCAATGCACGTGCTGTACATGCACATATATGATTGCACACGCATATATGTACACATGCATATTTATATGTGTGTATATGCAGATGTATATATGCGTATGTATGTATTCATATATGTGTGTATACATGTGCATGTATATATGCATATATGTATACATATACAGTGCAGGCTTACGGATATATTCTTTTAAGAGCATGTCTGAAGTATTAGTGAACATAAGTTGAATGGTTAAGGTAAGAATATAAGGAATTCAGAGAAACATGATGTGTGTGTGGGGCAGAGGAGAGGGGAGGAGGGTGTGGTAATATGGATTAACAAAGAGTGAAATAAGCCAAACCAAGATAATAATGAACAAAATATCTACAATAATGTAACTGCAAAGATCATTGAAAGAAAGTTGAAGTTTCAATCATGGAAAAAAAAATAGTGAATGTCATAGAGAGGAGAAATGATGAAATTTTTCTCCTTCCTCATGACAGGGAATTGGAAAGATACTAGAAAAGAAGGTTGTTTAAACTGTTAGAAATGGTTTCTGGAGCCGTTATTTTTCCCCAATTATTTTTCTTTGTCATAAAAGGGGAAGGGGGTTGGGGAATCAGTGTGAGTATCGGGGCAAATGGCAACAATGAAGTGTATTTTTAAAATTAAACAAAAAAGATGAGACAAATCTTATTTAAGATTTATAGATTTTCTGCCATGCTATATTTGTAGTTTGCTTTTAGAAGTCTTAATAATCCCCTTTTCCCTGCCCCATATGAAGTCTTTTTGAGGGGTGAAGAAAGGAAAAGGTAGTGTCCTTGGAGAGGGTCCTGTAGGAAGAGAAGGCAGCTCATGTTCTTTGTCAGGCACCAGTCAGCAAGATGGCATGGGTTTTTGGTCTGATAATAGATTTGAGTAGGAGTACATGGAATGTATAATGCATTAATTCTATGCCTAATAAACTATTGAGTAGTGAATTTTCATATGTTGCTTTGCCATTCAGTTAATAAACCTTTATTGAGCATATATTACACAGAACTCCATAACAAATGCTCTATCACTTACTGGTTGAGCTAGGTGATTTTTGGAAAGGAACTTAATTTCTATAAGCCTGATTACACAAAAATGTCCTTAGCCTCGGTTTCCTCTTCTCTAAAATAGACATGATAATATCCATTCTATATAATTCCCAACTTTGTTAGAGGACTCATATGACATCATGTTTCCATTAACATATGGAAAAATCAATTGAGATATACAAAATTAGTACTGGTAGTAGTAGTGTTTCTCTTATAAAGCATAGAAAAATAATAGAAGTCATAGTTAAAGAGTAAAAGATCCTGTCATTTTGGTTATTGGTAAAACTATTAGACTATTTGTCATTAATGATTTGATACCGACTTCTAAAGAAGTTTGATACAGAGTCTCTGATCTGCACTTGGCCCTATACCAATAGACTTTTTTATCAATGACTTGCAAAAAGGCATAGTTGGCCTCCATATTAAATTTTCAGATAATAGAAGCCTGGGAGAAATAATAACACTCTTTAGGACAGTCGGGACTTGGAAGGTCAGGATGGAGGGCCAGGTCTGATGATACTGAACATGGTTAGATGTAATGAAATCAGAAAATCCTTCGCATAATTACAAGATAGGAGGGGTATGACTAGACAGGAGTTTATCCCCAAAAAGCTTCTTGATGACAGGGACTTTCTCAAATTGGTATTTGTATTCTTAGCACCTAACATAGTTCGTGTACATAGTAGGCATTTAATAAATTCTCCCTGATTGTTTAAAGGTGATTGTTTTCGTGGTGGTTAGTTTGGCTAAGCTGTTTTTCTTCATCACAAGAAATACTTCACGAGTAGGGCAAGGAGTATAGATTGAAAAATTGGAAGTAAGGTTGTTTTTTGTCTTTCTTTGTGTCCCTAGTGCTTAGCATGGTTCCTGGCACATATTAAATGATTGTAGACTTTAATGTTGAGACTATTTCTTCTATTTGTTTTTTGTCCACAGTACACAGTGCCTGATCCATAGTTATTTAATGAAGTATTTGTTTGAATTGAAACGACTGTCTTTTAAAATATCTGGTCATCTATTAAAACTAAACAAACTTACCTTCACATGTATATAATGCATCTGAGATGGTAGACCAGTCCCTTAAGACAGACATCTGCTCAAACAGTATACTAGCGCTTTCTTTTTTTAATGTGAAATGAGCTCTTTTTACATGTGAGATGTGTGTGTGTGTGTGTGTGTGTGTTCAATAGGTCCTTTTATGTAACTTTCCAGAATTCTAAAAGGAGTAAAATCCATGCAACCAGTATGAATTTGTGAGTAATACTTACAGAAGCCAACACTACTAAGAAATGAATCATGCTCCTTTTTTATCTTAGAAAAAAGAAAGGATCATTCCCTGGGAGGATCTGAGGCATAAGATCATCAGGACTAATAAACAGAGGAGTGATCGCTCCAAGGTGTCAGTATTTGATGAGCTCCAGTTAATCCAGGGATACTTAACAACGTGCAAATTTGTTCCTTATATTAGTTAGCACCTATGCTCCTCATGAGGCCTCTTTACTATCTCCTAGCAATTGAATGAAGCGTCTCATCCATAAATCAGTCATTCAGAGAGCTTTATTAAACTCCTACTATGTGCCAGGCGTTGTGGGAAGTACTGGGAATACAAATACAATAAAAAGTATAGAAAGAGTGTATATTTGTATTAGGGAGACAGGAAGGACAACAGGGAGGTTATACTGTCTGTGTCTCTGAGTGGTGTTCCCAAGCCATCCATAGGAGGACCATAAGGGTCATATAGTCCAAGTACTACTATGGTTGATACCAGCTATATCAGGAACAAATGGTCATTGGGACAATTCTGTTAGGAAGTTTTCCTTTATATCAGGGATGAAATGTCTATATGAGAAATATCCTCCTCTTTAGTTCTACCCCCTGAGAAAAGGCAGAATAAGTCTAGGCCCTTTTCCTTGAGACAAACTCTTCAAACATTTGAAGACAGCTCCAATGTGTGCAGCCTCCAGATTTTCATTCTTGTGGATGAGCACTCCCCGAACCGTTCTTACAACCAAGCTGTATCTGCCACGCCCTTCAAATCCTGATGACCTTTCTCATGTCGCAGTACTGGATTTGTAATCAGAGGCCTTGAGGTCAAACCTTGGGATCTGCCACTCATAACGGCGTGGACTTAGATGCATGGCACTCTGACTGACTTCTCTGAGAAGCAGTGGCATTAAATGTTAAATTAGGAGGTTGGCCTAGATGACCGCAAGGCCCCTCCCGTCTCTTCATCTGGAATTCTCTTATCCTCTGTATACTCTCTAGCTTGTTGTTCATTCATTTGTGTGACCCTACCTGGGTTGTTCTTGGCAAAGATACTGGAGTGGTTTTCCCTTTCCTTCTCCAGCTCATTTTACAGATGAGGAAACTGAGGCAAACAGAATTAAGTGACATGTCCAGGGTCACAGAGCTAGTAAGTGTCTGAGGCCAGATTTGAACTCAGGAAGATAAGTCTCCATAACTAGCCAGTATTAATCAAATAGAGTACCTAAAATAGGATAGCATTAGCCAAATGTAATACACCTATAGAGAGGCTTATATACGTATACATACAAGTCTGTGTGTATACAAGTATATACATGTGTATACACACACACACACATTCATTTTAGTGGAAAGAAATGGAGAAACTCTTGATGAAACTCCAAAGAGAATTCTGCTTTTCTTTGCCAAGTTAAGCAAAGTTCAGTTTTTAATCAAACTAGTCACTCAGCCACTGTCCCGTGTCGAAATGGCTTTGCTTGTCACTTGGGAATCCCAACAGGCCAGCTTATAGATTCTTTCCTCCATGAGGGTGGCAGGTGTTCAGTCCTTGATTGTGTAGGTCAGGGCCAGAATGTCCGCAACAGCAATTATTGGAGAATAATTTCCTAATGGCTGAGTAGCAAAGTTACTTTGTATAGTCATTACTCTAGGGACAAGGTCTTTTTTTTTAAATTTTCTATTCTCATTTCTCGCACTGCCGGGCAGGGTCTTAGATGGGAAATTTGGAGAGTGAAATATTTTGGGCCCTTGGGAAGAAAACTATGAGCTTGCTTCATTAGAAGTCAGTTCAGTGCAGTGATATATTTCAGCTCCTTTGCCCACAGTCTCCTACAGAATGTAGTTAGATTCAGCAAATTCAGTTCACCAAGCACTATTACGTTCCTGCTATGTATTGGACAGTGCTTAGAAGGCAAGGCTTAGAGTCAGGAATATGGGGTTAAAATCCTACTTCTGATATTATCCGTGTAACCCATGACACATCCATCAATGCCTATGTGTCTTAGACAAGTTCCTGAAAGTCTCAGGTGGTTCCACACCAAGAGTTTCCCACCCTGATTTAATCGAGGTTCTTTCACATGTTCATATGTCATCCAAATATTTATATATACTACCAAGATGAAAATGACTCAGTCCCTGCCCTCACAGAGCTTATAGTCAATAGCAGTGTATGACATATATTTAATGAATCAGAGACAGTTTAGAGTGTTATAACAATATAAAAAAAGCCAAATACAGTTGGAGTCTTACCTCCTTACCTTTATTTCTTACAATAAAAGAAGGAGAAAGTGCTTGTAATTTGGGAAAATCAGGGAAGACCTCAATGAGGAGATTGTTAAACAGAAGGATTTCAATAGGCAGAGAGGCTGAGCAAGGGAATCTTAGGCACTGGGGTCCCTCTATGAATGTGTAGAAATGGGACAAGAGTTGAAAGTCTTAGATTTATTATTTCTTTGTAAAGTATACTCTCTCTTTAAGGACTTCTTCTGGTGGAGCAGTTAATCATGAAAAGGACAGGAAAAAAAAAGATTTGTTGTTATTTTGGTGTGTGCATATGTGTGCATATTTGTGTGTAACATAAGAGATTTATATTACTGAATGATATAAGACATTTCTACTACTGTGGAGGAACATTTGAAAACCTAATAAAAGTAGAAGGAAAAAGTATCTTTCTTTTATACACATATACAATAAAATACGTGCATGAAGAAACTCAGCTTTCAAATATGATTTTGGACACTTGTGAAGAGAAAATGATCTTTGGTTTGGATTTGTGGACTTGGATTTCTTTGAAACAAGGTGGAGTAATATCTCACTTGAGTAGAACAGTTCATCATTATAAAAACGTGGTGAAATCTTAAAAAAACAAAACAAAACAAAACTCCATAAATGTGATTGTCAACAGACAGCTTTGAGGGCACTGAAGAGACAGACCACTATATTGTTGTCAACTTAAGAGGAGGGGTGACAGGTCCTTCAACTAATTTGCAGATATATAGTTTCTGACTAAAGAAGGCAAATCTAAAAATAAAATGAAGAATCATATCAAGGACTGTTTATTGATAGAAGAAATTGGGGAAGTGGTGACTTTTTAAGTAACAGGTGACTCACTGAAACTCAAGAGGCTCTCATTTAAGGCATTAAACCAGAATTACCATGGGAGCAGCAGGAAGGCAAGAAAAGACAGCAACAGGGGCAGCTAGGTGGCGCAGTGGGTAGAGCACAGACCTGGAAATCAGGAGGATCCGAGTTCAAATTTGATGTAAGGCACATGATCCTCAGTAGCTGTGTGACCCTGAGCAAATCACTTAAGTCAGATTGCCTCGCAAAAACAAAACAAAACAAAAAACAAAAACAAAACAACAAAAACAAAAATAGCAACAAGCAGAGAAAGGAAAAGGAAATGGAGAAGGGAAGATGTCAGGGGTAGGGCTAATAGCATCTCAGTCCAGAGCAAAGACAGTCAAAGGGAGGCCACTGAGCAAAGGCTTCAGCAGACTGATTTCTGATGGGTTAAGGGCCAACTGATTTCCTTGGCCAAGGACTTCAGTGACAACTCTTGCTCAGCAGTGCTACCTAGACTTGGAGAATGCTGTTATAGAGGCTGCTTCTCATCTGCTACTTCTGACTGCAGAAGGAAAAAAACAGAAGGGATTTTGCAGTTGTGATGTCTTGGTGAGATGACTATGCCAGTGTGTACTCTGTTCTGATGTGATCTGGTTTGCACAGCCTAGAGACAGTCAGTTTGATGAATTTAACAGTTTTCTGGCTTAAAGAGAACACATTAAGAGCTAAAGACCCATTGGCTAAAATAATTTATAAAGGTTGCCCTTAGAGAAAAGAGGAGGATTTCTGCTGGTGAAAAGTAAGTATCAGCAACCATGCAGTATATGGTGTAGATGATGTTCCTGAATGGACCAAAAACATTGAAGTCTGAAGTCTAGAGTTGTGATTTACCCCTAAGCACATGAGTTTTCCTACCTCATGGGCTTCGCTGCCAGCTTCCTATGTGTATGAACCCATTTTTCACTGTATCTATCTACTGCATTGGTGTAAAAGTACAATCTGGGTTTATATATACACAGCATGATATATTTTATTATTTATTTAGGTGATTTAATATAATAGTATTTATCACATTATTTCATTTGCCTTATTACAAAGTAAATGATGATGTTTGTGATACAAAAGTGTCATTATTGCCAAACTGATTGTATAAATAGAAAACATTTAATGGGGCCCCAAGATCTAGAATGGTAAGTAGAAGTACATTTCTTCTTTAAATATATTACCTCTAGGACCCTAAGGGAGTCTGAACCTAAATATGTAGTGATGGGTTGAGAGCAAATTGGAGGCTGGAACTCAATTCTGAGTTGTGGATTGTTTCACCAAGCTTAAAGATAGGAAGCCCCAAGTGCCATACGGAGTAGGTACTAACTCTACCCAACTGTACCACCTCATTGCAACGATCACACCTTTATCAAGTGAATTAATTGGTCAGCATGCAATACAAAGCTGAACTTTTTACCCCCCTATTATTTTGCCCAGAACTTAGGTAAGGCAGTAGCTACCTCTGGTAGCAACCTTTAGAATCTACACTTAATTCCAACTCAAGGCTTGTGAACTTTAAGGAGTGATTTTGTGGGCTCCGTGATCCTCCAATTTGCCGTGACTCTATATTTATTTATCCAAAAATTCTGTACAGAGCAGAATCCTAAATTTCTGATACACCAGAGGAGGATCACCAATGATGTCTTTCAGGAGTGGGGAATCTGCAGCCTCCGTGGCCCTCTAGGTCCTCCAGTGCTGCCCTTTGACTGAATCCAAACTTCACAGAACAAATCCCTTTAATAAGAAGTTTTGTTCTGTAAAACTTGGACTCAGTCAAAAGGCCGCACCTGAAGACCTAGAAGGCCACATGTGGCCTTGAGGCTGCAGGTTCCCCACCTTTGCAGACTTAGATCCTAGAGGCAGCATAGTGTCTTGGGACGAGCACCCGGGTTACAATCAGAGGAACTTGGGTCTGATCCTTGCTTTGCTTCTGGTCAGGCATTTGACCTTGACCAAGTCATTTCAATTTTCCAAGCCTCAGTTTAATCATCTGAAGAATGGAGATAATACTGCTTGTAACACCATATGAGAAAACTGTGAGATTTTACATAGGACCTCCGTTTGAAAGCTTCAAAGCACTGTTTAAAAAAAAAAAAAGAAAAAAAAAGGTCAGTTGTTGTTACAATTGCTGCTGATACAAACTAGGCTCAGGAGAATCAGACATAGCCTTGTGGAGTCATGCCTCATCACAATTATGGACAACTGGTTGAGCTATTAGGAAGTCAGAGGCTGAAGTTCCAGGCTGGGCAGCTGCTAGTACTTTCCCTCTTCCAGAATGAAGGCCCAATAACAACACTTTCCCTCCGTACTTAATCTCTTAAGTAGTCACTGACCAGCTATGGTTTAAAAACCAGTAGAAGAAAGCTCTAATAATCTGTTGAATGAAGTTAAGTCCCTTTCACCACCCTAGGGAATTAGGGAATTTGTTAGGGATAAAAGTTTACATGGTGAGTGACTAGACTTTCTACTTGAAGGTGGTCTAGCTCATTCAATGGTGTGAGTTTTATGTGTCTCTCTGAGGACTTTTGTTTTTGGACCAGAGCAAAGAGAGATTATCACCTACCTGGAGGAGCCTAGGAAAGGGAGGGGAAGGCTCTTTTGGATAAATTGTTGCATTGTTGTGGGTCTATTAGTATACAAAGGAGAGAACCAGGCAAGTAGCTGGTGTCTAGAGTAATTCAGTTGCTAACAGAACTGGCCATGGAATTTACTCTTAAGTCTGATGGTATATTTCTGAGTATCTCACTTTTCTCACCTTTGGCAATGTGGCTCTTACCCTTCTGAAGATCCAAAATGTTGCTCAGAAAATCAAAGTCTGGCTTTCCTCCTGCATTTGTGGCACTCATTCAGAGGCACTACTACCTGCTGCTCTTCTGTTTCTTTTAGGAAGCATTTGGGTAAAAATAATGTGTGGGTGTGGGTGTGTGGATGCATGTATGCGCACCGTTTTCCCAGAACAAAGAGATGAAAGACTGCAGAATATGATTTAGAGAGACAGTATAGATACTCTATAGGGGGGTAGGCAGCTGAACAGTGCATGTGGGTAACATTGGTTAGGAAATAGCCCTAGGAATTCACCAGCGTTTTGACTGCTTGAAAAAGTCCTTCCCAGATCAGGTCCAAGTAAGTAGAGAGTCCTCTGGGCTAATGTTCTTTACATTAGCATTATTTTTTTTTCCAAGTGTCATGGCCTTGCAGTTTGATGTGAAAGGAGGGAGAGTTAGTTAGGAAAGTCTCCTGGCATATAGGTGTGGAGGAGAGGGTGGGGAAGGGAGTCTTTTGTTCCAGTGTGACTTTGCATTCCCCTGATTATTTTTTCCCCTGAAACAGTTTCGTGTGAGAGGACTACTAAAAACTGCTTTAGTTCTTGGGCTTTGAGAAATAATGAAAGGTTTAGAATAAACCTTAGAATAAAGTCAACAACTGCTGTGCCTTCCTAACCCCTTCATTTCTAGAAATATTTTTAAGTGCTGCTAGGGATAAAGTTTGTACAATATAGTCTTTGCCTTCAGAGAACATATAATGTGATATAGGAATATGACATGTAAATAACCATGCTGAAAAAATAAAACGTAAGTTCATAAGAGAGAGGAAAAAACAAAGGCCTTATAGTGAAAGGTAATAACAGAATAAGGCATTCTGGGAAGGCTTGCCTTAGGAAATGAAACTTTAAAGCATGAATGCCAATGGTGGTGTTGGGGGAGAGAAAATATTTAAGACTTCACAAGCAGAGTGAACAACAAAGCCTGGTAGGAGGAAGGTAGAGGATCCATTAAAAGTAGTCTTGATTAACTGACTTCTTTGAAAAATAGGGAAACTAGTTGGAAGGGAGAATGAATGACAACAGAAAAAGAAGAGTCCAACCAGAATGTAGAGGATCTTGAATCCTAAGGAAATACATTTGAACTTTTCTTGTTAGATAACAGAGAGTCACTGATCATTTTTGAACAGGAAAATGATATGGAAAAATTTACTCAAGAGAAAGATTAGTCTGGCAATAAAGGAGACATTGGAGTGGGAGAAGTCTTGGCAGACAGACCTATTTGGAGGCTGATGTAAGGGTTCATGTGGGCCGTAATTGAGGACCTGACAGCAGCAGTCAAGTTAATAAATATTCAGCATTTAGAGCTTGGTCAGACATCAAAGATGCCAAAGTCATCCACTGAATCCTCAGCCATCACTAGTTGTCTTGATTTTCGTCCTGCTGCTGGGCTTTGATGATTCAGAAAGAAAGAGCGAGGTTAGAGACTTTGCCTTGCTTAAATCCAATTCACATACAAGTCAAGACATCGCCCATTTTTTATGTCTTTGTTCAAGGGGTTTCCCATGTCTGAAATACACTTTCTCCTCACCTAAGCTTTATACAATTCCTAGTTTCTCTTAAAGCATGCTTAGCTGCCAGCCTCTGCCATTAGCACTCTCTCTTGAAATGACTGCCTGCCTGTTACTTTGCATTTGTATATGTCCATGTTTTATCCCTCAGATTGGGAAGCTGCTTGAGGACAGGGATCATTTCGTTTTGTGCATGTTGCCCAGGGCATATCCAAATGTGTTACCCAAAGCAGATGCTTAATAAATGTTTACTGAGTTGGTTTAAAAAATATAACAAACATGGTTCCGAGCATATGATTGAATGCCATTGATTCACTGAAATCTTCCACAAGCAGTTGAATGTCGCAGAATCCCAAAATCAGAAGAAACCTCAGAAGACATCCAGTCTGATCCATTCCTGAGCAGATATCTTCTCTACAACAGCTCCCATAAAGGATGATTCCTCCCTCCCTTGAACACTTCCAGTAATAGGGAGTTTACTGTGCTATGAAGCAACCCATTCAACTAATGGGAAAACTACAAAAGTTAAAAAGTTTGTTCTTTATGCTAGGCCTATCTTGGTTTCCCTTTAACCCCTCCTCATTGAACTTATTTTAGGTTTCTGAAGTCAAACAGAGCAAATCCAATGCCTCTTTCACTTGAATCCCTTTCAAACACTTGAACATCCATAATACTTCCCCCTAAGTCTTGTCCACATAATAAACAGTGATCCCTTCCTTCATCATATATCAAAGCCCTTCATCCTGATCATACATCTCTGGACATTCTCCAGGCTAGCAATATCTTACTGAATACGTGGTGCCAAACGTGACCTAACTGAAGTAAAGACCAGCTGGGCCATCACCTCCCAGAAAGTGGAAGTATGGCACAGAGGCACAGAGGGGAGACTGCTGGATTCAGAAAGACCCGTGAGAGGGGGTTAGAGGGAGAGAAAAAGAAAAAAAGAAATTTACATGATAACTTTATTATATATTTAAAAAGAATAACCAGCTGTACATAAGAGTTGCAGTTTCATGTGCAATCATCTTTTTAAAAAAATTATACTATGTTATGGAAATGCTTTGTTTTACTCCATAAATTAAAAATAAAATAAATAACATAAAATAAAAACTTACCTCACATACTTGCTAACTAGGTGACCCAGGACTTATCACTTAAGCTCCCTTAGCCTCAGTTTCCATATCTATCAAATAGGGACAGTAACGCCTCTAGAAGGCAACCTATTGGATCATTTATAGATAGATAAGAAGACAGATATAATTTTAGATATACTGATATGATGGAGTATTTTAAAGTAAGCAAAACTATATGGTATACACACACACACACACACACACACATATATATATATATACACACAGAGAGAGAGAGCCAAAAAAACTAGTCTTTTTAAAGTCTGTGTATATATATATATATGTATACACACATGCTATATATAAGCAAAACTATACCTATATAAATGTACATATATGTATAAATATTAGTTATAACTGTTATTATTATGGTTAATATTAACAGGATGGGTAGCTAGATGACTCAGAGGATGGAGTGCCAAGCCTGGAGTCAGAAAGAGTCATCTTACTGCCTTCTTCTTCAAATCCTGCCTCAGATACTTAATAGCTATGTAACCCTGGACAAGTCACTTAACCCTGACTGCCTCAGTTTCCTTAACTATAAAATGAGCTGGAGAAGGAAATGGCAAACCATTCTGGTATCTTTGCCAAGAAGACCCAAAATGGGGTCACCAAGAGTTCGACATGACTGAACAACAGAATAATAAAAGGGCTGTGATATGGACTTAACCTAATTTTTGGGTCTTTTCCAGTGCTTAGCACAGGTTCTGGAGGACAGTGACTGTTTTGTTTTTGTTTTTGTCTTTGTATCATCAAAGCCTTTCATAGTGTCTGACACATAGTAGGTGTTTAGTAAATGCTAGCTGAATTGGATTACATTGAATTGCTCTGCACACAGTAGGCACTTAAACATTTGTTGAATGAAACAATCAAGAGAACCATTATAATGGGGGGGTAGTATGACTAGGAATTTAAAAAGAGATAAAAATGGAATATGATGAGATGACTGGGTACAGATGAACAACATTTGGAAAACATCAAATGACACCATGCTTTATAAAAGTGAAATGGCTGTTGCTTTGAGGCTCAGCCTGTATAACTGACAGGGTAGCTTACCCCCTGCAGTTTATACAAGCTGTCCGAGGTCCACACAGATTGCCACCTAAAAACTACTGACTAGTAGTATAGACAAAATGAGTTCCCATACGCTTGCCAAGCCCACCAAAGCAAAGATGCTCCAGGCTGCCAACTAACAGGAAGTGCTTTTGGCCACTGCTGATCACACATGCCACTGAGTTGGGAAGTTGCTACTGAATCTGGCTCACGCTCTTCTATCATCCGTGCCCTTCCTTTCTCTCAAATGGTTGTTTTCTTTCTTTTGCTGCAGGAGCTTCCACAGTTGAAGCCTCTGGGAGAAACTTTCCCTGCTCCTGTGTAGTTCTCAAGCCCCATTAGACCATCTGTGTGACAGCTTGTGTGATTAATCGTTGTCTATCCTGGGCATCTTTCAGGAGCAGGCAATGCTCCGCCTCCCCAGCTATGGGAAATATATTTGACTCAGTTGAATCCGATGACTGCGCCAGTTGTCTGGAATTATTGGCTCGTAGAAATTGTGTCTTAATTACTATTTCTTTATGGTGGTAAAAGCACCCATGCACATGCCTTATTTAAGTGACTGGTGCCTAATCCAAATCATTACATTGTTATCTGATCATAACTTTGCTCTGATTCTCCATTCTACTTTCTGATCTTAAACTGGACCTGTCACCCAAACTCCTTTACTGGGCCCTGGGCTTCTGATTGGTGAGAGTTTACTAGATCTCCTCAACCAAGACAGGCCCTGCTGTTCTCTTGCCTAATTTCTGTCATAATTCTCTTCCACCTTCCACCTCGAACTCCTGGATGACCTGAGTTCAAATCCTGCCTCAGACACTTACTCGCTGACTCTGGGCAAAACACTTAATTTCTCAGCCTCAGTTTCTTTATCTTCAAAAAGAGAGGGAATAGGACTTTGTGGCCTTTAATTCTATATCTATGCTCCTAATCAAATGAACACTTTGATTCCTAGAAATGATTGTCAATTTCCTACAGCTCCCCTCATCATTTCTGTGACTTCCTACATCAAAATGGCCCTCGCTGGACATTCCTATACTATGAGAGTATAAGTTCCTTGGAAAGAAGGATTGGCATAAGTTTTTTTAGCATGGGGGAGGAGATATATTCCTAGATTTAGTTCAGTGTCTGATACTTAAAAACTTAATAAATTTTTAAAATTTATTCGTTCACTCCTCTGAGGCTTAATTTCTTCAACAGTAAAATGTAGAGTCATTGCTATACTGTGTTGACAGGATAATTGTGACGGTCAAGTGAAATATGTGATGTGAATAGGGCTTTGATATTAAAGAGAATCACCAGACAAATTCAAGGTATCATGACTATGTCGATGTGTGCATTCTATTGTTTCTATTAGAGATAATCCATAGGAAACTCCTGTGACACAGGATATAATTTGTTCTTGTCCTGGAACGTAGCCACAGAGAGAGATGAGATTTTAAGTAAAGGCCTTATAAGATACTCCTCTCTGATGTTTTATACTTTGTTTCTCTTAATACCTAATTGACTAGAAGGCCACTTTGATTGGAATGAAGAGTAGACAAGAGGGAGTGATGGGACGAAAGAACAAAAAGGCAAGCAAAAACCATTTTGTGGATGTCTTTGAATGCCAGGATGACAATTGTATCCTTGTGAGTATAGGGAACCATTGAAGATTTCAGCAGATTCTTCATTAATTTAAATCTCTCCCTTCCTTCAACTCATATACTATGCAAGACTGTTTCTCTGATCCTTCTACCTTCTACCACATCTCTATCCTCCCCATGAATCTGATTTCTATTTCTTAAAATTGTCATAGTACTTTGCCTTCCTCTCTTTTTGCCCTCCATTTCATTATATTTTATGGCATGCTTATTGGTGTATATGTCGTCTCCCCACCATTAATCAATAACCTCTTTAAGGGCAGGGACTATAATTTTTAATCTTGGTGCCTCTGATGCCTAGCACCACAGTGCCGGTACCTTGCATATAATAGGCACTTAGTATAATAACGTTTGTTGCATGGAATTGAATTGCAAATGGATTTTTCCCCCTCCTGGGACCTAGAACGATGGTTTGAAATAAACCCTTTGAGCAGTTTACTGAGTGAAGAAACAATCAGATTCATATGAGCTGGTTAATGTCTTTGGCAGGCATTCAGTGGTTGTTGAATAGAAACAGCCAAGGAAAGTATTATTTGGTTTTAGCATCATAGAATGAGAGATATTGAAGGGGCTTCAAGGGAGATCTTCTTCAATGTCCTCACTTTATTTATGAGGAAACTTTGGCTTAAAATGGACAACTGATTTGTCCGCAGTCACAAAACGAGCAGAGCGATCATAGTTGCATCAGCGTTAGCTGTAGAGCCACAAGCTCATTTTATCCAATGCCTTTTTATAGATAATGAAACTGAGGCCCAGAGATATTAAAGTGACTTGTCCCAGGTCGTGTGAGTAGCAAGTACCAAAGCCAAGATTCAAAACCGGATTCATTGACTTCACATCTAGCTTTCTTTGAATTGTAAGACTACTTTATAATCTAAGATCTCAGATTTTTCCTATGGTGGGGAATGGTTGCAGGGCAATCTTCCCTTTGTGTATGCAAACAGTCAACTTTTAAATCCACCGCCACATGGGCTGGGCAGTTGACACTCAGTGACAAAATTGGGACTATTATTTAGATTTCTAAATTTCCAGTTTACATACTCAACTGTCCTACCTCACACAGAGATGCCTTCCGATGTATTTGCCACTCTGAACACCCAAGTAGTTTTCTAGGCTTGAACAAGAAATCAAGAGTTGTCTTTGGTCCATCCAGCCAGTGGACTATTGTCTCAGAATCCTCACTTTGTGAGATAATTCATATCCTTGGAATAATAGTTGTTCAATGAAACATAGCTTATGAAAAATGAGAGAAGCAATGAAATCCAAGCCCATGGAGTCGGGTCCCATTTACACCAACTCGAGTCCTATATACTCCTTAGAAATTTTCTCTCAGAAAAAACTTTACATTTGAAGGATTTTCTGGTTCAATTTATCATCTACAAATGCCTGAACTTTATGATAATAGTGCCAGAGAAATGTTGTTAAAAAAAAAAAAAAACAGAATGAGGGGTAGGGTCAAGGTTTGTTCTCTACCAAGAGTTATCTTTAACCAGTCACTTACATTTTCTTTTTAATATAGAAAATGATAATTGGTATGCTGCTGCTGCTGCTGCTACTACTACCACCATTACTACTACTATTAAATGGCATTTATATACAATTCTGAGATTTGCAAATACTTTTCAAGAAAAGAAGGAAATAAGCTTTGATTAAGCACTTACTCTATGCCAGACACTGTGCTAAGTTTTAAGGATACAAATTGAAGCAGTAAAAAAAAAGTCTCTTCTCAAGGAGCTCATAGTCTAAAAGGAGGAGACATCACCCAAGAGAGAGTTGAAAAGCTGGGGGATGGGGAAGAGGAGAATTAAGGGGCATGCTTTTGAAATCCAGAAATTCAGGAACAGATCCAGGAAAGGACTGAAGGCAGGCTAACCTGGGCCTTCTCACAAAATGGAGGCTCCAGGAAGGACTCATCAATGGGAGAAGGGGCAAGGACCGCCATTACAGAGGAATAATCCATGATGAGCAGGCCTACACAGGGTTGGTCAACTGTTCCAGGGTAAGGAGGCCGGAAGCACTGAGAGAAACTCCAGGATGAGCCAGAAGCAGAAGAATGGTTTGAAACTAGAGCTAGGAGGGAAAATAGATATTAATGTTACATATATTATTTTATTTGAGCCTCATAAAACTACATGGGGTAGATATCGTAGGTATTGTCCACATTTTGTGAATGAGAAAACTAAGACTTGGAGAATTTAAGAGACCAATCTATGGTCACACCAGTTAAGTAAATGTTGAAGGGAGGATATGAACCAAGGTTACCCTGACACAAAGTTCAGTGTCCTGTATTTCATGCTTTTTTTTTCTTTTGGTGATGGGGAAGCCACAGCTAAACAAAGTAAACAACATAGGAAGTATTATTGAGATAGGAGCTCAATATGAGGGAACCATGAAATGAAAGAGCCAAAAAAGTTAATATGAGGTTAGGGTACATTAGCCGAACATAAGCTTCACACTGAGGGAGACACGGGTCCTGCTGGCTCTGCCCTCATTGGACACGACTGAAGGATGGTGTTCCATATTTCAGGATGTTCTACAGGAGAAGCATTAAGAAGATGGAAAGGGTTGAGCAAAAATTGACTGCATCAATTATAGGAACTGGGAATGCTTAGGAAAGAGAAGACATAGGGAAGGAAATTAAAGCTGTCTCTAAGTATCTGAGGGGCTGTTATATTTAAGAGGGAACAGATTTATTTCTAGGAGTGATAGGTAGAGGTTAACAAAGATGCCTGTTGGCTGGATATAAATGAGAGGGAGAAAGGATCTTTTTCACAATTGGAGGTTTATAATAGGTTACTTCACTGGATAGCAGTCATGTCTGGTTTATTGACATTCTTCAAGAAGAGCCTGACTGACTTCTTTTAGGGACTGGAATCAGGAGACTTGAGTTCAACTGTCATGCGGCGTCAAATCCCTTAGCCCAGATGTGGGGAACCTGTGGCCTCGAGGCCACATGTGGCCCTCTAGGTCCTCAAGTGCCGCCCTTTGACTGACTCCAAACAACACAGAACAAATTATTTTATTAAGGGGATTTGTTCTGAATAAAGGGATTTGTTCTGTGAAGTTTGGATATAATCAAATGGCCACACTTAAAAGCCTAGAGCGCCATATGTGGCCTCAAGGCCCCAAGTTCCCCACTCCTTCTTTAGCCCATGTGAACCTTAATATCATCATCTGTAACATGGGCATGTCATTTTATCACATTATTCACAGGTTTGTGGGGAAGATCAAATTAAGTGTTTTATATGAAGTTCTTTGAAAAGTATAAAGTGCCATTTCTACCATTTGAATGAGCCATTTGAATGATGGGAATCTTGCTGAGGGTTCAAGATTGAACTAAGCAAGTTCTTGAGTCCTGCAGTGAACAACCAAATCATTGAGGTGTTGGTAACTGTCAGCAGAGAACAAACTCCAAAATCCAAAATGGTTTTAAAAAGAGTTTTATTAGGTCAATTGACAAAAGAGGGAGCCAGAAAAATAGTGCAGCTCCCTCCTGAGTCTCTGTGAGATTTACCTTATATAGAGATAAAACAAGATCATAGGGATAACAGCTGGTTGGTTGGTTAGGCAGCTGTCAGAAAGGGACACTTTGAGGTGTATATTATCAGATAAGTATAAATATTCAATTTAATTTGAGGAATTCAAAGCACAAGCTTTGAGTGGATTTAAAACATGATATCAGTGGGATCTACAGTAAGCCTTGGGTTAGATAATTTTCTAGCCACTAAATCTTGAGTTAAACAATATTAATAAATAATGAAGCATTTCCCCCACATAATCATTAAAATTATTAAGTACATACTATGAGCCAGGTGCTGTGCCAAGCACTGAGGATACAAAAAGAGCAAAGAGGCAAAAGACAGTCCCAGCCCTCAGCAAGGTTACAATCTAATGGGAAAGACAACTTGCAAACAAATGTATACAAAGCAAGCTATATGCAAAATAAATAGGAAATAATCAACAGAGGGAAGGCATCAGAATTAAGAGAGGTTAGGGGATGCTTCTTGTAGAAAAGGAACTTATTTGGGACTTAAAGGGATCCAGGGAGATCAATAGAGTGGGAGAGGTAGAGCATTCCAGGCATGGAGGATAACCAAAGAAAATGCCTGGAAATGAAAGATGGAGTGCCTTGTTTGTTGAACAACAAAGAGGTCAGCATTTATCAAGCACTTACTGTTTGCCCTATATTATCCTAAGTGCTAGGATACAAAGAAAAGTAAAAATACAGTCCTTACTCTCAAAAAGCTTACATTCTAATAGGTGAGATAATATGCAAATAAGTAAACATACATGAAATAGTATACATGGGAAATTATCTCAAAAGAGGGCAGCTAGGCGCCACAGTGAGTATTCCGGGAGGCAGGAAGACTCATTTCCCTGAGTTTGAGTCCTACTTCAACACTTACTGGCTGTGTGACCCTGGGCAAGTCACTTAACCCTGTTTGCCTCAGTTTCCTCATCTATAAAATGAGCTGGTGATGGAAATGGTAAAGCACTCCAGTATCTCTGCTGAGAAAACACTAAATGGGGTCAGAAAGAATCAGACAGGACTGAAGATGACTGAAAAACAACAATCTCAAAGGAAAGGCACTGGGGATGGGAGACTTAAAAAACTTCTTGCGGAAAGTACAATATGAAGAAGGTACAAAACCTACAGGCTAGAGAAGCTGGAGTGGGAAGTGAGGAGAGGGATCTTACAGATATGGGACCAGTGAAAAGAGATGGAGTCAGGAGATGGAGTGTGGAGATGAAGGAGCAACAAGACGTCCAGTGCAGCTGACTCTTAGCATGTGGAGGGTAGTAAAAGGTAAGACTCATAAGGTAGGAAGGGGCCAGATGGTGAAGAGCTCTAAAAGCCAAATGTAGAGTCCCTCACAGTTTTAGAGTTTGTTGTCATTGAAAATGAAATTATTAAAAAGGGTAGATCTACCATCCACCAATTTTCAAAATCAATCAGCAAACATTTATTAGGAACCTATTTTATACCTGGTGATACACTAAGTTTTGGGAAAACAAATGCAAGCAATGAAAAAAAATCCTATTCACAAGGGGCCTAAATTCTAATGCTGGAGTTTGAAAAGTACATTTATAAGTGTAAACAAAATAAATAAAAGTAACTACAAGGTAGTTAAATACAGCTACATGGCACAATGTTTAGAGAGCTGGTCCTGGAGTTAGGAAGACTCATCTTTGTGAGTTCAAAAATGGCCTGGGCAAGTTACTTAAGCCTGTTTACCTCAGTTTCCTCATCTGTAAAATGAGCAGGAAAAGGAGATGGCAAAACACTCCTGTATCTTTGCCAAGAATAACCCCATTTAACATGACTGAACAACAACAACAGTAAAATAAATGGTGGTTGGAGGGCAGATCAGGAAAGGATTCGTGTCAAAGACATGTTCGGCTGCCTAATGGACATCTTGAACGAGATATCCAGCAAAGATGTTTAACTCAACATGTCTAAAACTGCACTCACTTTCTTTTCCCTCAAACATTTCTCTGTTCCTAATGTTCCCATTACCGTCAAGGGCAGCACCATTTTCCCAGTCCATCTGGACAACAGAGTTTTCCCACGAGACTCTTCACTCTCACCTCCCATATCCGGTTAGTTGTCATTTCCTATTGTTCCCATCTTTGTAAAATCTCTAAAGAGGCCCTCTTCTTGCCTCTGACACTGCTCCCATCCTGATGCAGGCCTTCTTCACCTCACGCCTGGACTATTGTCACAGCCCATTGGTGGTCTCTCAGCACAAATCTCTCTTCATTCCATTCCATCCTCCACTCAGCTCTCAAAGCGATCTTCTCAAATAGTGTCTGACCTTCTTGTCAACCCCTATTCAGGCAACTTCAATGGCTTCCTGTTGCCCTCAATATCAAATATAAAATCCCTTGTTTGGTTTATAAAGCTTTCCATGACCCGGCCCTTTCCTACCTTTGCAGCCTTGCATCGTGCTGTCCTCTTTGATCCAGTGTGACACTGGCCTCCTTTTTGTTTCTAAAACAAGACACTCCATCTCCTGACTCCAGGGATTTTAACTGGCTTTTCCCATTCTTGGAATTCTTTCCCTTCTCATTCTTGCCACTTAGCTTCCTTGGCTTTCTCCATATCTCAGCTAAAATCTTATCTTCTATGTAAAAGAAATTTCCACTCTGCTTTAATGCTAGCTCCTTCCTTCTGTTGACTATCTTCCAGTGACCTTGTATATTACTTGTTTATACATACTTGTTTGCATGTTGTGTCCCTCATTAGACTATAAGCACCATGAGAGCAGGGATGGTATTTTATTTTTCTTTGTATCCTCAGGGCTTAATAATGCTAGAGGAATGCTTAACTGAGTGGTAGCATGTTTACATGCTCTTATTCTATTTGCTAATATCATACCTTCTCCCAAATTTTCCAAATTTTATTCAAAAGATTTCTATTTGTATGTGTACATATACATATATACATGTATACATACACACATACATATATATATACACATACACACACATAGTTTCTTGCCTCTGTGTATGTGTGTGTGTATGTATGTATATATATATACACATATATGCATATATACACACACACATTTATACATCTATAAAGATTTATATATTCAAAGGATTGAAATTTACATTGTTGTTTCAGAAACTTTGCAGCATTTGACAATATCCATATATTTTTCCATCTGCCTCTGTTACTTATCCTTCTTTTTAAGCATCAGTTAGAGATTGCTTCTGTTCCCTAAGATATTTAATAGATGGGTAAGGACTCCAGGCCTTTAATTTTAATGGTAATGGGAACTCCCTCATGAGGGATGCAGGTTGTCATCTTCACAGCAACTTTTCTTCTTAAAGAACTGCCTCCAGTGCTGAGGGTTAATATGTGTCAGTGTTAGTTAATATATGCCAGTATGTGTCAGAAGTGGCACTTGAACCTGAGTCTTCATCCTGGTTTCAGTGCCAACTCTACCCATGATGCCTCTGTGTGATAATAGGTAGCATTTATATTGATAACAGGTAGCATTAAGGTTTGCAAAGTACTTTGCATACATGGACTCCTGTGATCCTCACAGCCACCCTGGAAGGTAGGCATTATTCTCAGCCTTGCTTTACCAAAGAGGAAAATGAGACTGGAAGTGATTAAGTGACTTACCCAAGGTCCCACAGCCAATAATCCTCTAAGATGGGATTTGAACTCAAGTTTTACTGAATCCAACTGCAGCACAGTATCAACTGTGTTTCTGGTCAATAGGAAGCCAAGGCAAGACTGGACAACAACAGCACCAATAGGAAATTACTCTGATTGGACTGAAAGCACCCCTTCCCTCAACCCGTTTACTCAAAAAGCCTGAATATTGCTGAAATTGTGAATGGGTTTTCTAAGTCAACTCTTGGCTGAAGGGGGAAGAAAATTTGACAAAAGCAATCCAATCACACCAGGGTAGCTGTTCACTCTTCCTAGAAAGATGGAAGACTGTGGGGGAACTAAGTAAACACAGATAGGAAGAAAAAGAAAAACAAGAGTGGCAGGATTAGAAAGTTAGAATTTTTTCTAAATGAAGAATGCTTTCATCTGGAATCTTCACTGAAGACTGTTGGTGATGGAGTCTAAATGATACTTAGGGGTCACAGATAAAAGGACAGTAGTTTTTCAGTCATGTCTGACTCTTAGTGACCCCATTTGGGGTTTTCTTGGCAGAGGTACTGGAGCAGTTTGCCATTTCCCTCTCCAGCTCATTTTACAGATGAGGAAACTGAGGCAAACAAAGTTAAGTGACTTCCCCAGGGTCACTCAGCTAGTAAATGTCTGAGGCCAGATTTGAACTCATGAAGATGAGTCTTCCTGATTCTATACCCAGCAAGCTATCCATATCACCACTTCAGGAAATGGCTCATTTAAATTTTTAAAAATTGAGGGTGATTGGGGCAGCTAGGTGGTGTAGTAGATAGAGCTCTGGCTTGGAGTCAGGAGGACCTGAGTTCAAATACGGCCTCAGACACATGATGCTTACTAGCTGTGTGACCCTTGGCAAGTCACTTAACCCCAATTGCCTCACTGAAAAGCAAAAACAAACAAACAAGCAAAAAAAAAGAATGGAGTGATCCTCCACCTTCCCTAAATTGATTGTCCATTCTTTTCATTCTCTCACTTTTGATATTGAGCATCTTTATCAGTGCTCATCTTAAGTTGTACTACCTATATACTTATCATATGTCTTCCCTCTTCCAATATAATAAGGGCAGCTAGGTGGCTCAGTGGATAGAGCACCAGACCTGGAGTCAGGAAGACCTTATTTCAAGTCCAGCCTCAGACACTAGCCGGGTGACCCTGGGCAAGTCATTTGACCCTCTTTGCTCAGTTTCCTCATCTGCAAAATAAGCTGGAACAGGAAATGGCAAACACTCCAGTATCTTTGCCAAGGAAACCACAAATGGGGTTGTGGAGAGTCAACAACCATACCAGTATAATAAGACATGGTTGAAGGCAAAGAACTTTGTATTGCCTCTGAGACGTGCACCTAGCACAGTACCTTGGACATAGTAGGCTTTTTTCCTATTTAGTATTTTATTTTCCCCATTTGCATGTAAAAACAATTTTCAATACTAATTTAGAAAATTATGTTCCAAATTCTTTCATTCCCTCCCCTCACTGAGAAGGCAAGCAATTTGATATAGGTTGTACCTGTGTAGTCATGCAAAACATATTTCCATGTTAGTCATGTTGTAAAAGAAAATATAGACCAAAATAAAAACCCAAGAAAAATAAAGTGAAAAAAAAGTATGCTTCTCTATATTCAGATGGATAGCATTTTTCATCACAAGTCCTTCAGAGTTGTCTTGTATCGTTGTATTGCTGAGAATAGCTAAGTTGTTCACAGTTATCTTAAAATATTACTGTTAGACTGTGTATAATGTTCTCCTGGTTCTACTCATTTCACTTTGAATCAGTTCACCTAAGTCTTTTCAAGTTTTTCTAAGAGCATCTAGCTCAACATTTCTTATAGCACCATAGTATTCCATTACAATCATATACCATGACTTGTTCAGCCATTTCCCAAATGATGGGCATCCCCTCAATTTCCAATTCTTTGCCACCAGAAAAGAACTGCTATAGATATTATTGTACATGTAGGTCATTTTCTTTTTTTTTAATTTCTTTTTGGATACAGACCTACTAGTGGTATTGTTAGGTCAAAGGGTATGCATGGTTTTATAGGCCTTTGGGCATAGTTCCAAATTGTTCTACGGTATGGTTGAATCAATTCACAACTCCACCAACATTGCATTCCTACATTCCTACATCCAACATTGTCTCCGTTTTCCTACATCCCCTTCAACATTTGTCATTTTCCTTTTCTGTTCTATTAGGCATTCTGCTGCATGTGAGGTAGTACCTCAGAATTGTTTTAATTTGCATTTCTCTAATCAATAGTGATTTAGAACAATTTTTCACATGGCTATATTTAGCTTTAATTACT
Organism: Vombatus ursinus; assembly: GCF_900497805.2. NCBI lineage: Eukaryota > Metazoa > Chordata > Mammalia > Diprotodontia > Vombatidae > Vombatus > Vombatus ursinus. The sequence continues at coordinate 4,080,687 of NW_020949548.1, read as the reverse complement.
TCATCTGAAAACTGATTTCATATTTTTAAATCATTTATCCATTGGGGAATGGCTTTAATTTTTATTAATTTGACTCATTTCTCTGTTTGAGGTATGAGACCTTTGTCAAAGAAATTTGCTTGAAAATTTTTCACAGTTATGATTGCTAACTGTATTTCCCTCTATCCTACCCTCCCCTTCTGTTTCTTTTATTCTCTTTCTCCTTTTACCCTGTCTCTCCTCAAAAGTGTTTTGCTTCTAACTATCACCACCCCGATCTGCCCTCTATTCTATGAGCAACCTCCCCTTCCCTTCCCTTATCTACTTTCTCTCCTCCTTTCCTATAGGGTAAGATAGATTTCTATACCCTCCTTGAGCCAATTCTGATAAGAATAAGGTTCTTGTTCCCTGAAAACTCCCCTGTCTTTCCCTCCATTTTAAAAGCACTTTCTTGCCTCTTTTGTGTGAGATAATTTACACCATTCCACCTCCCCTTTTCCCTTTTTCCTAGTGCACTCTTGTTTCTTACCCCTTAATTTATTTTTTTAGATATCATCCCATCATATTCAACCCACACCTGTGTTCTCTCTATATATATACTCCTGCCCTAATAATGAAAAGTTCTTATGAGTTACACATATCATCTTCCCATGTAAGAATGTAATCAGTTTAACCTTATTAAGCCCTTATGATTTCCTTTTACTGTTTGCCTTTTTATGCTTCTCTTGAGTTTGTATTTGAAAGTCAAATTTTCTGTTCAACTCTGGTCTTTTCATCAAATAGAAAGTCTTCTGTTTCATTGACTGTTTATTTTTCCCACTGAAGGATTATATTCAGTTTTTTTTGGGGGGGGTAATGATTCTTGGTTGTAATCCTAGCTCTTTTGCCCTCTAGAATATCATATTCCAAGTCCTCCAATCTTTTAATGTAGAAGCTGCTAAATTTTGTGTTATTCTTGCTGTAGCTACATAATACTTGAATATTTTTTTCCTGGCTGTTTGAAATTCCCTCTCCTTGACCTGGGAGCTCTGAAAATTGGCTATAATATTCTTGGGAGTTTTTGTATTGGAATTTCTTTCAAGTGGTGATAAGTAGATTCTTTCCATTTCTATTTTACCTTCTGGTTCTAGAATATCAGGGCAATTATCCTTGATAATTTCTTGAAATATAATATCTAGGGTTTGTTTGTTTGTTTGTTTTGATGAGGGCTTTCAGGTAGTCCAATAATTTTTAAATTATCTCTCCTGGATCTATTTTCTAGGTCAGTTATTTTCACATTGTCTTCTCTCTCTCTGTCTCTCTCTGCCTCTCTGTCTCTCTGCCTCTCAGGCTCTCTCTCTTTTTCTCTCTCTCCTCTCTTTTCATTCTTTTGGTTTCATTTTATTGTTTCTTCATGTCTCATAGAGTCATTCCTCTGCCTTTAAGAAGCTCTTCCCTTGGTGAATTTTTGTATATCTTTTTCCATTTGGCCAATTCTGCTTTTTAACGTATTCTTCTCCCCATTGAATTTTTGTATCTCTTTTACCATTTGGCCTAGTCTGTTTCTAAGGTGTTATTATTTTCTTGAGTATTTTTTGTGCCTCCTTTACCAAGCTGTTGACTTTTTTTAAAAATAATTTTCTTTCATCATTCTCAGTTCTCTTCCCATTTTTTTCTACCTCTCTCAATTGATTTTTAAAATCCTTTTTGGGCTCTTCTGTGGCCTGAGACCAATTCATATTTTTCTTGGAGGTTTTAGTTGTAGGAATTTTAATTTTGTTGTTTTCTTCAGAGTATGTTTTTATCTTCTCTGTCAACATAGTAACTTTCTATGGTCAGATATTTTTTCTATTATTTTCTCATTTTACTATTTCTTGACTTTTAACTCTTTGTAAAGTGGGGCTCTGCTTCCAGGATGGAGGGCGCACTGTCCCAAGCTTCAGGGGTTTTGTGTAGCTGTTTTCAGAGGTACTTCTAGGGAACTGTAGGTTTTCAGTTCTTCCAAGGTGGTATGATCTAAGGAGAGGTGTGTTTACTCCTCTCCTGGCCTGTGCTCCGGTTTGTGAGTGCCCACAAACACTCTTTTTTTGACCTGGTACTATGATGAGGGTCTCTGCACCACTGTGGCCACAAGCTCTGGTGTGCTAGTGCTCCTCCTGGTCCTGGGATTGCCCCCAGGACTGAGACCAGGATCCAAATATGGGCAAAGCAACAGAGTCCTGCCCCAGTGCTAGCAAAGAGACCCCGATCTCCTTCTGACCCGTTGTTCTACCCCTTTACAATCTGTGGGCTGAGAGCTCTGGAAGCAGCCGCTCCTTTGCCTATTCAGCGTCTCCCAAGGCCTGCTCCTGGTTTGCTGGGGCTGAGCCTATGCTGGCATGACCTGAGCTGGACTGCACTCCTCTCTCACCCGGGTATAACAGACCTGTCCTGTCAACTTCTAAGTTATCTTGGGCTGGAAATTGTTTTCCCCCTGTCCTTTTGTGGGTTCTCCCACTCTAGAATTTGTTTTAAGGCATTATTTAAAGGTGTTCAGAGGAGTTTTGGGAGAGAGCTCAGGTGAGTCCCTGCCTTTTTTCCAACATCTTGGCTGTACCCCCTCACCCCCATAGTAGGTTTTAAATAATTGTTGGATTGAATTGTTAACATATAATGCCATAAGTATGTTCAACATATAATTTAATCCTTTAAATGAACATTGTAATGATAATTCACCCAAAGTTTTCAATAAAAAAAAAGGAAGAATGTCTTCTCTAATTATGGACTTAGAGGCTTCCAATTTATTTAAGTTCTGTATGCCATCTTGAACAGCTTATCCCTGTACAAAACATAAACCAATGCTTCTGAAATATTTAGAGGAATTCTTAATATTTTATCACTTTTCAGTAATAAAACCATGTTCTTTTCTCAGAATAAAAGCTTGAAAAACAAGCTGCTGTCAGGAAACAAGTTATGTGGAATCCATGCTGAAGAGGTGAGTGGCACCCTTCCCCTCCCAGCTTCAGGAGAAGCCTCCTCATAGCAGTGCCAAACATGTCAGCCTGACACCGCTCCAGCCCCGCTGGGTTTGGTGAGATCAGCCTATTATCGCTGAGTACAGTATGGGGACTTCTGAGATTTTTCCCACATCAATCCAGTGATCTTGAATGTGTCTCCTGCTAGGTTTCTCTGGTTTCATTCCAACTGACTGAGATATCAAAATCAATTTGAACATTCTCTCTGGAAGTTCCGTGAAACCAAAGGTGAATGGGAAACCTAATGGTGAAATCTTGGGAGTCCCAATTGATAATAATGTTTCCTTATGAACGGGTTCTCAAAGATTCAATTATTTCATTCTGGGAAACTTTTTTCTATATTATAATGATATGTACTAGGGATTCTAAAAGATTCTCCAACCCCACTCCCTAAGGACAACAGAGACTCTTTTTTTTATTTTAATTTTTAGACAATTGGGGTTAAGTGACTTGCCCAGGGTCACATAGCTAGTTAAGTATCAAGGGTTTGGTCTGAGACTGGATTTGAACTCAGGTCCTCCTGACTACAGGGCCAGTGCTCTATTCACTGTGCCACCTAGCTGCCACTTCAACAGAGATTCTTTCAGGGAGTCTATGAGATCAAAACAATTTTCATAACAGTACTAATAAATTTTAATTTCTAATATAGTAAATATCAATAGATATCAAAGTTCTCAATAATTAAGAGAAAAAAGGGGCCCTGAGACCAAAATTTTGATAATCAGCGATCAGTAGAAAGCCAAGACATTTGGATAGACAATAAAGAAGAAAAATCCTCCAGGTACTCACCACTGTCTTAACGTTTTGCCCTCAAGTTGACACAGTGTGTTTCTCTATGTATTTTTCTTTCCCTCACACAGGATCAAATTGTTTGTTTGCAAGTGAAATGAAACACCCATTCATTTATTTTTTTAAATGATATTTTATTTTTCCCCAGTTACAAGTAAAGACAATTTTTAACATTCATTTAAAAAAAAGAGTTCCACATTTTCTCTCTCCCTCAACTCCCTCCTCAGTGAGTTGGCAAAAAATTTGATATAGATTATACAAGTTCAGTCATGCAAAACGTATTACCATATTAGTGATGTTGTGAAAGAAGATACAGACCCAAAGGAAAGCCATTTTTACCAGTACCATTTAAAACCTTATTTTTCTCTTTGAAAAGCCTCTTTAATCCAACCATACATTTAAATAAACAAAAGCCCCAAGCTAGGGACTTAAGATGCCTAGTCTTGCACTTGCTATTACACTAAGTGGATGCATAAGAATGATTCTGAAATATTAGCTCAGCTTACATTTACATAGCAGTTGATCTTATATGATGCCTTCAATAACACTGTTGAGGCAGATATTGCAAGAAGTATTATTCCCATTTTACAGATAAGTAAGTCTTGGAGACATAAATTTATCTCTCCTAGATAACATGGCTAGCAAGTAACTGAGCCTGGAATTCAAGTCTTCTGACTCAGTCAATGCCTAGTGTTCTTTCCCATATGTGTGTGTATTTAAAGGTGTCCGGGTCAGTGAGAAGACATTTTGCACACCAGCCAAGAAAATATGAAGGTCATGAGGACAATGGTGGCATCCTTCATTATTCACAGTAAACAAACAGGCCCACAAAAGTACATGGTTGAAGGGAAAGTGGTGGTCTCTCAGTGCTGAGGCTTAACACTTGCTGAAAGGAGAGCCAAAAGGTAATGCCTTGGCTAAGCTTCCTGTCTAGATTATAACCATAATAACTAACTTCTTATAGCGCTTTATGATTTGCAAAGTACTTTACATGGATTACGTCTCTTGAGCCTCACAACAACCCCCAAGGTAGGTGGTATTGTTATACCCATTTTACAGGAGAGGAAACAGAGGCTGAGAGAGGATAGAACTTGCTCAGATTCACATAGCAAATAAGATTATCCTAATCGTTATTTCTTACTGCTGGCATTTGATCTGGAGAGAAGTTAATCAATCCTCTTTATGCTCTCTGAATGGCCTCAAAAATCATTTCACCTTTATTTAGGATTCATTCTTCTTCTCTGCAAAATGAGGGGATTGGACAAGATCATCTCTCTGATATCTCCAAATCAGAGATTCTTATGCTTTTTTTTGTGTTATGGAACCCTTTAGCAGTAGGCTGAAGCCTAAGGACCCCTTCTGAGAATGTTTTTAAATGCATAAAATAAAATACAAAGGGTTACAAAGGACACCAATTATATTAAAATGCAGCTATAAAATATATACATATATAATATATATATATTAATTTCAATTCAGTAAATATTTATTAAGCTCCTACTACGTGCCAGACATTGTGCTAAGTACTGGGGTTTGCAAATAAGAAAAAGAGACAGTACCTGCCCTCAAGGAGTTTACAGTTTAAAGGGGGAAGACGAAACACCAAAGATGGCTGGAAAGGGAAGGATATGGGATGAGGTGCATCATGGAATACTGGGCAAGGAGCATCTTGTTCTATAAAGTTGCAACAAGGCAGAGCTGCAGATGCAAAGTGGAATAAGTTGGAAATTCAATGCCTGCCCTTTATAAAGGAAGACTTTAGGAGGAGTTTGGTACCCCATCCTCTGACACTGAGGGACGTGGTGTCAATCAAGGCTTGAGTTAGCCTCATGGTGATGAGTTTATCCTGGAAGTGGACATCTTGTTACATGGAGATGAAACCAGGCAGCACTACAAATACAGAGTGCAGTATATATAATTATATATATTAAAGGGAAAACAATTAGTAGACCCCATGTCAAGAGTACTTATATAATAATAATGATGGTAATGATGATGATAATAAACAACTTTTATATAATGCTATATTCCTGTAACTGTGCTAAGCCCTTTACAATTTTTATCTTCTTTGATACTCACAAAACCTAGGAGGTAGATGTTATCATTATCTCCATTTTACAGATAAGGAAGTAGTGGCAAACAGAGCTTAAATGACTTGCCCAGGGTCTCACAGCTACTAAGTATCTGAGGTTGGATGTGAATTCAGGTCTTCCTCATTGTAGCTCCAACATTCTATCCTTTCAACTACCTAGCTGCCTAATAACTACCAAATTCTGCCCCCTCATCTCCCTCTCCAGTGAAGTCTAATGTCTGAAACTCCAAAAGCAATTAGCAAATTCATGAATTATCTTAGTCAAATAAACAAGTTAGTCTTTTATTTGTTTTCAGCTAACAAGCTGTGCTTTGATTACAAGCCATTGCTGAACCATTAATAAGTCAAATTGCATTTGAATTTTATAAATGTTTAGATTCCACACCAGGGAGCCTGGATCAGACATGACTGTCATACAGACATGCCTTTGATCCAGATGGGAGACATGATTTAGGTACTTGCATATTTAGCCTCAGCATTCAGGCTCAACAGCCATGGCATGAATTTGTTCAGTTGTACACCCTTATTCACATTCTTTTTTATTAGTGATGGCACTATTGCTGTTCCCCTGCAATTACAATCATTGAGTCAAAAGAAAAGGAAATTACTTGTCTGCTTTAAGGTTTAGATTGAGGAAATCTGTTCTGTGCAGTGTGTAGTAGGCAGAATTCTCTATTGTTCAGTATGGGGGCAGGTGGGGTATGTCATCATTGTGATAAAACAATTAGTGAAAATGTTGATAAATCAGAATTTTTCTCTTTGAGATGAAATGGCTAGATCACAAGAAAATAGCATGGACCAAGACTTTTTTTTTTTAACCTAAAACACTTTGAATTGGAGTTAGAACATATTCAGTCTAATCCTTCCACACCTCCATTTGTAGCTGTGATATTGTACCATGACCATTGATCTCTGGGATGATGACCTACAGACACAAAAAAGATCCTTCTGGATCTCTCATCTCCATTTGCACATGCAATCTTCCTACCCTGGAATGTAGCCCTTCCTCAATTCCATCTCTTAGCTGGTCCTTAAAGGCTCAGCCTAAGGGCTATCTCCCCTACTTGATTTCCTACATCTGCTCTCCAGACCACAGTGTGGATAGTTGACTGGGCCTGGAATCACCAATGATTGGGTTCCAATTATTCTTCAGACACTTACTATCTGTATAAATCAGGTCAAGACATTTAATTGCTGTCTGCCTCAGTCTCCTCATCTGTAAAATGGCATAATAATTGGTGTAAAGTAAAACTAAGTAATGTATAAAAGGTGTTTTCTACAATGATAGCACCTGCCTTCCAGGGTTGTTGTGAGGATAAAATAAGATCATAGTTCTAAAGCTTTTGCAACCTTGAAACTTTGAAAATTTTAAAGTGCTATACAAAGGGTAGCTATTTCATGTGTGTGTGTGTGTGTGTGTGTATACACACATATACATATGTGCACATGTATTATATATACATATATATGTACAACAGACACACACACACACACACACACACACATACACACACACAGGCATAGGAACTGGCTAGGTGGCCCAGGGGATAGAGCACTAAGCCTGAAGTCAGGAAGACCTGACTTAAAATCCAGCCTCAAACAATTACTAGCTGTGTGACCCTGGGCAAGTCATTTAACCTCTGTTTGCCTTAAGCCACTGAAGAAGGAAAGGACAAGAAAACCTTTGCCAAGAAAACCTCATGGATAGTATCGTTCATGGGGTCAAGACGAGTCCTATACAACTGAACAACAACAAATTTTACACACACATATACATTTATTTTATATTATGTGTATATATATTTACATTTACTTATTGTTTACCTCTAATATTAATGGAAGAAATGTGAGGGTAAGGACAATAATTTTTTGGCTTTCAGTATCTGGTGCACAGCACATTGTCTGACATATTTGAGTCAGCAGAATCTGGGTTCAAATTCTGCCTCAGATAATTGCCAGATGTGTGACCTTCTGCAAGTCACTTAACCTGTCTCATGCTAAGTTTCCTTATCTGTAAAATGGGCACAAAAATATTACCTACCTCCCAGGATTGTTTTGAAGAAAAATTCAATCACATATGAAAAGTGTTTTGTAAAACTTAAATATTTATTTCCATATCTAAGGCCTGGGATTATATTGGTGTAATGAATTTCTATTCAAGAAATTCCCTCTACCAATGTAGATCTGGCACTATTCTAACTACTAGTAGTCTTAGGAAGTTGCCTTGTGGGCTGATAGTGACTTGTCTAGGGTCACTCAGCCAAGATGTGTCAGAGGCAGGTCAACCCCTCCCCCTAAAAAAACCTCTTCAAAGCACCTAAAAATGCTTATTGACTAGAATATATTCAATCCAAGGGATACCTTGCACTTTCAAGGCATAGGAAAGGATGAAAACCTCAGTAAGGGGTGCCCTCCCAGGACTGGTCCTGAGCTCAGAACATGGGGAAAACCTTCCTCAAAGAACGTACATGGTGGGCAGCCTGGACTTGAGATCAACTTGAACGCATCTGCCCTTCTCCCTGCCACCGAGAACCATAGAATCACAGGGTTGGAGGGAGCTTCAGAAGCCAGACAATCCAACTCCTTATTGGAAACATAAATTCTCTATCTAACATCCCTGCCAAATAGGTAACTAAATCCAATATTTCCTGAGCAAGTCCATAACGGTGTTGGACAGCTCCAATGGTAGGGACATTCATTTTCATATTGAGTTAAATTTTATAGAAAAATATTACTCCTCGTTCTGCCCTTTGGGGCCCAACAGAACAAGTTGCATCCCTCTTCCATGTGACAGGTGCTCAAATATCTGAAGGTAGAGATCATGCTTCTATAAGCCTTCTTTTCTTCAGACTAAACAACTTCAATTCCTGCAGTCGGCCATTGTGTAAAGTTGCCTCCAACCCCCCCCCCCACCAGAGCTGAAAAACATATTTACAAAGTGTTAATCACCAGTAGTTAAGAAGAAATTGATGGCCACTAGAATGATATCCTTCCTCCATCCATGAACCTTGATTTGGCTTGAGAGGGGTCTGATTTCTCTCCCTATTCTTTTCACAGCACAAGAGGTGCATGCATTAGCATTATTAACCTGCAGGATGTTTTGTATTTTAGTGCTGAATGCTATTTAAATGCATTTTTATTTCTGAGTTACCATACCTGAGATTCAGAAACTGTTTGAAGGTTTTAGGCTTAAGCAAAAATTTAACAATGCATGGAATACAGTTATTTGCCTCCAATACAGCATCAGTACTATAGATCTCATCTGTCTTGTGGGTGTCCCTAGCAGAATCATTCTCCATATCTTTGTCTCTCTGACTTTCTCTATGTCTCTGTCTCTCTTTGTCTTTCTCTCTCTTATGAGTATATTACAAAATATAACATAAGAATCTCATGCTGAATTTGAACACACTTAGAATTCATATACAAATGCTAAAAGGGTAATAACTTACTTTTCTCTTGGTTACCTATCCAGGCCAACTGTCCAAAATGCAGGTGAGGATCTGAAAGAAGGCCTAATACCAAAGGCCTCTGGGAAGCCAAAATGGTCATCCCAAAAATCATGCTCCAAAGATGATAAACTTCATTTAGAAAGGCTGCCTTTCAGTCCTTAGAACGTACTAATTCTTATTTAAAATGCAGTTTCCACAAGATCAACAGTGTGGTATCAGAGCCCTTTAGAAAAATATGAACATCAAATTAGAAAGGATTGAAGTGGTGAGAAATCATAGCCTGAAAACTGGAAGAAGAATGAAAATGTGTTTGCCAAATTGACAGAAAGATTACACAAACACATGCACACACAAATTTATGTATCCATTCTGTGTAGAGACAAATATATTCAAGTGGGGCAGCTAGGTGGCATAGTGGATAGAGTGTCAGGCCCGGAATCAGGAAGACTCATCTTCCTCAGTTCAAATCTGGCCTCAGAAACTTGCTAGTTGAGTGACCCTGGACAAGTCACCTCACTCTATTTGCCTCAGTTTTTCTCGTCTGTAAGTTGAGCTAGTGAAAGAAATGGCAAACCACTCCTACCTATATCTTTGCCAAGAAAACTTCAAATGAGGTCACGAAGAGTCAGACATGACTGAAAATGAATAAATGAAAACTCAACGGCCCATGATGGCCTAGTAGTCTATACCTATGACGATGCTCCACGTGACTTATCAAGCAAAGGTTAAGTGATACATAATATCCTCAGTATTTTTAAAAGTAAACATGTACATATTTTTATATATGTGTGCATTGTTTTGGAAAGGTTTCAGTCAAAATAGTAATAATAGTTACTCATAATAATAAGCATAGTGCATTTAGGTGGTGCAGTGAATAGAACATTGGACCTAGAGTCAGGAAGACCGGAGTTCAAATGTGGCCTCAGATTCTTACTAGTTGTGTGACTCTGGGCAAATCATTCAATCTTGTTGCCTCATTTTCCTCATATGTAAAATAAACTAGAGAAGGTTGGAAAACCACTCCAATATCTTTGCCAAGAAAATCCCAAATTGGGTCATGAGGTATCTGACATGACTGAAATGATTGAACAGCAACACGCAATAATAATAAACTACTCCCCAATACTTTTATGAAGGTAGAAAAAGCAGTTGTTTTTTCTTCTTTTACAGTAATATATGGAACATAGAACATCAGAATAGTTGCTTGTCCCAGGACTTTTTCTATCTAAATTTTTTCGAAAAATAGGAAAAGTACAAGTATTTGTAATCCTCTTTCTTAGTATGAGGAAATTGAGCTAGTGGCTCAAAGAGTTTAAATTTCTTACTCAGGATCATGCAGCTAGTTAGTGTCTGTTTTGAGATTTTAACCTAGTTCTCCCTGATTGCAAGTCCATTGCTCTATCTACAATGCCATACTATATTTCATAATAATAATACTATTAGTTATTAACATTGGCTAATAAGTTTAATAACAATAATAGCTAATATTTATATACCATACTTTAAGGTTTACAAAGCATTTTACACTTGTAATCTTATTTGTTACTCACAACAACCCTGTTACTATAATCCATATTTTAAAATGAGAAAACTGAAACTAAGAGGTCACAAAGATAATAAGTGTCCAAAGTGGGATCTGAACCCAAGTCTTCCAATTCTAGGTAGTACTTTAATAACTTTCTCACAGTGCTTCTCATAAGTAAACAACATTTTGGCATTTAAATTGATAGGTTTCCATTAGAAAATTCATTTCTGTGCAACATCTCATTTCCCCAATGATTCTGAATACATAAGGTGCTACTGTATACATTTTTAAGCCAAGTGGAAACTACAGAAATTCATGTTTACTTAAGAGACTGTGCTGGCACCAAAGGAATCCTGAGCAGCATATTGAAACAGCAGGGAGAGATTGCAAATTGTCTTTCTCGAGCTGGCAACGGGTGACAAGAATAGCCCTGGTTGTTGTAAGCTCTAGAATTGGTGTTGTAATAAACATGCAGACCAGGAATTGACCCAGAGATAAAATTAATGTAACAACAAAACATTCTGTCTCATACCTCCCTCTGAACACTCACTTGCCAGTAGTTTCTCTGGAGTTTTCATTTGGTCTTGTAAAAAGAGAGGAATAGGACTTTCTATAGAAGGATCTTTAAATCTGAGTGCATATATATTTGTGCGTCTGTGCCCCTTCACTGGGAAAGGCTTTCATATTGCCAGTTATTTCAAGGAAAATAGAAAAATCGTACTCATGGAAATTGCAAAGCATTTTAACTAATTTGTTAGAAACAGCAATTACTAGCTTTCTGAGAGGTAGAACTGAATTGACTTATTCCAAATAGTCATGAGTGTGCCTAGGGCCTCCATTCTTTCCTGGGTTTTGGAGAATCTCCTGGTGCATCATAATTCATAGTTTTGAAAATACAGATAGACATTTTTCTGGGGCACTCCATTTCATGATATCTAAGCCTCTGAGTAGTAAATCAGTGATGGTGCTTTCTGTTTTATACCCTATTGGCATCTTTTAGCCAGTGAAATAATTGCAAAGTAATTGCTATACGTCCATAACCCCTGCAAGTTGCATTGTTTTTAGTATCTTGGGATCATAGAGTTTTAGAGCTAGAAAGGATGTCATTGAGTCACAGATTAGAAAACTGAGAATCAGAGAGAAGTGACATAGGAATAGCCTGTTATATAGAAAGGACCTCAAGAGATCTGAACTAATCGAGCTAAAGAAACCCTTTAGTTCAGTAATCATTTTACAGGTGAAGAAACTGAGGCCCATGGAGCTTGAGTGTCTTATGTAAGTTTTCATAAATAGTAACATATCTGAAGTGGTATTTGAATCCCGGAGCTAACTAGAGCACCTGGTTTCAAAGTCCACTGCAGAGTCAATGGTCTTTCCACTGTGCCAAGCTGACACCTTGGGTCACACAGGTAGCAAATCTCCAGAGTCTGACTATAACTCCACCCTTCTGCCCCCTCCCCCATAGTAATAGCAACAAGGCACATTTGTATAGCACTTTCTACATCCAGAATTCGTTCAACAAACATCTCGTTTTATCTTCATGAGCTCCCTGTGGCAGGTACTATCACTCCTACAAGACAGATTGCATTGTCTTTATGAGTTGAAAATTTAAGCTATTGTAGACTCATCTGCTATTTAGGAGAAGTCAGTGGACTTCTTAAATTAATCATCATTCTAGGATTTGGGAGTCCTTGGTTTAGAAAAATAAGGAGCCTTGGAGAACATCTAACCTAACCCCATAATTTTACTGATGATGAAACATATTCCCAGAGAGATGAAATTACCTCTACAAAGTCATAAAGATTATAATCATCTACTGTGTGGTTTGAACTCAGGTCTTTCTGGCTGAAAGTCCAGGCTTCTCTATCAACTGCCATTTCTTGCCCATAAAATTATGCAGCTGCTAGGGAGTTAAGGTATTAAATTACACAAGTTTCTTATCTTTACTTAAATCAATTATGCATTAACGTAATTATGAAATCAGCTATGCATTAATGTAATTATGTTTTTTTCCCTCAATTTCTTCCCTTTTGCATTATTCATTCACATACACATACATGTATATATTCCATAATCACCTTGACTCAAGAGATGGCCAATCATCCCTTCTGATGTGATTTCCCTATTAAGTTGCTTAGTGTCTTGCAGAGGTTTTTTAGCTAACTCTGTCTTCAAACTTTCTATGATTCAGCATCTTCCAGTGATAAATACTTCTCAATTTATCTCCATGGCGTGCCTTCTCATAGGTACTATTGGCTAGGTACTGTACTCGATATAATGCTTGGACTGGGGTCAGGAAGTACCCAGTTCCAATGTGATCTCATACTTACTAGCTGTGTATGACTCTGGGCAAGTCACTTTGTCCCTAACTGCCTCAGTTTCCTCATCTATAAAATGGGGTAATAATTGCACCTATCTCCCAGTGTTGTTGTGAGGATCAAATAACATAAAAATTGTAAATATGTTATCCGCACACACATTCACACACACACACACATACACAATACCAAACAGCTATTTTTAAAAATTACAAATGCTTACTTTAAATTCTATCTCCTAAATTAAAAAAAAATTAAAAAGCAAGACATCAAGCAACTTTCTTAAGAGTATTGATCTAAATCAGACTTAGTTATATCTAGCATAGGGAAATAATGGCAGTCCTATAATTATTCAATTCAACCCAACAAATCAGAGGAAGGGAGGGAGAGAGAAAGAGAGACAGAGACAGAGACAGAGAGAGAGAGAGAGGAGAGAGAGATCGAGATCGAGATCGAGATCCTTTCTTTCCCTGGAGGAGTTTAGTTGTTCCTGGAGACATGAAACAGGGACATAAGTAAATAAATATAAATTATAAACACAATGAAAAGTTATTTCAAAAGGGAGAGAGTGTTATAAGCAAAAGGACTAAGGAAGGGTCACTAGGGGGAGGTGGCATTTGAGCTGTACTGTATCTCTGGGGATTCTACCATTGCAGCTGAAGTAGTGTTTCTGTGCATTTTTAATTCATCTGAGAGATCTCTCTCCTTGTCATGTTATATGATTGTCCCTACCCAAATCTGGCCTCAACTTTTTTTTTTAAACTTAGTTTAATTTTGGCATCTCATTTACTGGGAAACTACTGTTTGAGATGATTGTATTTTTTCTTGTGTGTTCTAAAATGTATGTGATTCAAGGAACAAATCTATTATTTTGCTCTTGCAGTCCAAAAAGATCCAAGCCCAATTGAAGGAGCTGCGTTATGGGAAAAAGGACTTGATTTTCAAGGTGAGTTTATCTGTTTGTCTCTTTTATTTTTCATTTTGTTTTTGTTTTTGTTTTCCTTATTCCTGGTGCACGTATTTTCCTGGAGCAAATGAACCATCAAAGTCATTCAGTGAGATTGTAACTACATTTATAACATAAAAGGGACCATAATTTTCCTGTTAAGCTAATGAGAGTTGGGGACATTTAAGGGCAAACATGTTTCCATTGATAATGTTTTCTAAATCCAATTTAAAAAATATTTATAAATGTCTAATATACTGTGCTAGTTGTGTACATAATGTGCACATAAAATACATATTCTATATGTGTATAAATGTGCATATAAATACGAATCCTCTATGTACCATATGTAGATAGACAAACACAAGACAGACACACATGCATGCACACATGCACACACATGCATGCATATGTTATGTGTACCCATATGCTCATGTGTGTGTTTGCATTGTATATGTGTGCATACATGTGCACATGTGTCTATATTGTTTAATTAGAGTTGGGAACATTTAAGAACAAACTTGTTTCCATTAATATGCTTTCTAAACCCAATTCAATTTGCCAAGCATTTATAAATGCCTACTATATGCCTTGCTTTGTTGTGTATGTATGTACCTATAGGATATGTATCTTATATCTACTATGTATAGATGAAGGATATACATCCATATGTAATAGATATAGGATACACATATGTATATGTGTGTACATATACACACAAATACATATATACATACATATTATATTGTAATATTTATGGTTTTGAACTGTGACCTCAAAGATGACACTCTCCTATGGCCTCTACCAATACAGGTCAACATCTACTCTCCAACTAACAATCTGAGAGTGATGTCTGGGTAGTACTTCTCCCACATACTGGGAGTATAAAGACAAAAATAAAACTGTCTCTACATTTTAGACATTTGTATTTGACTGAGCAGATGTGGCAACAAAGTGATGCAGTGGTTAGAGCACTGGCTTAGAATTGGGAAGACTCATCTTCTTGAGTTCAAATCTGGCCTCAGGCGCTTACTAGCTGTGTGACCCTGGGCAAGTCACTTAACCCTGTTTGCCTCAGTTTCTTCATCTGCATAATAAGCTAGAGAAGGAAATGGCAAACAGCTCCACCGTCCTTGCCAAGAGTTGCAAAGAGTCAGAAGTGACTGGAACAACTGAACAACAAGAACATGTGACATTTACATTGTTTTGTTCTGGACAGGGCTTAAGATTCCATTGGTTGAAGGAACTCCCTTTACCCCATTTACCCATTACTTGCATTTGTAGTCTTATACACTAACCAGGGGCAGTGGAATATTAAGGCCCTCACACATACAACCAGTTTGTGTCAGAAGAGGGATTTGAACCCAGATCTTCCTGACTTGAAGTGTTATTCTCTATGCACTATGCCCTGCTGCCTCTTTTTATTTGTATTTTAAAGCAAAATATGTACAAACTAATTTCAAAGTGGAAGAGAATTCCTGGGAGGGGGGATTAGGAAAGCTTTCATTGGCGGGTGGCTTCTTATTTGTGCTTTGAAAGAAGCTAAGCAACCTAAGAGGCAGAAGGAGACTCTCTGGGGGTTTCCTTTAATCCGAGTCTGGTCATGCACTGTTCTGGTTTGTTATTCCAAAAAGCACTCTAAATGGTCAAATTTATATCTCAGTAGAGCTAAGCTTGAAATAATGCTGGGACAGGGTCTTAAATAGCTTCTGCACAACCTCTTCCCTCCCGCCTCTCCCCCAACCTTGGGAAAGTTTGGTTCATGTTTGAATAGCTAGAAAGAACTTTGGAAGTGATGAGTTCCCTCTTGTTGGAGGTCTGCAAATGATGCTGGGCTAATTACTTGGAAGGGATATTGCCAGGGGGAATACTGTCTGAGGCAACCTCTGAAGTCCTTTCCTTTTCTATGATTGATTTTAATAAATAGTGGGGAGAAGTGGAGAGAATTGACATTCCATATTTATTATTAATTACTATTCATAATCGTAATAGCTGACATTTTTTTCTCATAGAGTCTGATACATAGTAAGTGTTTTAATGTGTATTGGTTGATTAACTGGGAAAGTATTTTATCATTTGCAAAATATTCTACATGCATTATTTCCTTTGAGCCTCAGAGTAACTTAACAATCACTTGGTAAGTACTCTAGTTCTCAATATCCCCATTTCAGAGAGGAAGCAACTGAGGGTGAGAAAGTTTATCTGATTTGCTCCTATTACCTGGCTAGTTAATTTCAAAAGAAAAGTTCGAATTCGGTTTATGATGTCATGCTATTTATCATTCCGTTTGCTGTGCAATGATGAATCGAATACAGCCTAGTTCCTGTTGATTAGTGGAAGGATTCATGGTACTGTGAATAGAGACTGGGTGAGGAATGGATAACCTTTCAGAAATGAACCTAACCAGATTCATAGCTAGGGTTGTATGACTAGGGCTTTATCTCAAGAAGCCAAAATTTAAAGGAACATGATCATGTCCTTGGGTGAACCAAATATCCATTGAAGTCTCCACCTAGGCCTCCTTTATCAAGCCTCTCCTGCTGCATGGACCTTGTTCTCCCCTTTGCTCTAGAAGCTAAAATCCCTGTTTTTGACTCTGTTCCTGACTTGTTTTTCCGTATTTAAAATGAGGAATAGGATAAATTAACAGTGGATTAGAAAGGCTGCGGAGAATTCAAGGAGGGGGAGGTGGAAGAGAGAAGGGAAATTCTCTGTGTTAAGGAACTAAACATACAAGCAGCTGGAAGAGGGGGTTTTAACAGTGCCTAAGAACCTGGCATCCATGGCACATAGTGAGTTTGCTATACCTGCTATAGGATCAAATGAGGTCATTGACTCATGGATTCTGAGCCAGAAGGAAGGTTAGAGGTCTGTTAAGTCTGTCCCCTTTATTTATACATGAGAAAAATGAGGTCATTGAGTGAACCCCATTCTGCTTACAGAGGAGGAAACTGAAGCCTGGAAAGGTTAATTGCCTTGGTTAGGGTCGCAGAGCTGGTAACTATTTGTGGAAGGATTCAAAGCCAGTTACATCTGACTTGAAGTCCAGAACTCTACTGAGATATAAATTTGGCCATTTGGATCTACATTGCTATTGTGATATATCAAGAACATTGAAAACCTTAAAACCCTATATACAGGTTGGCAATTTTTTATAATGATTTTGGTTATTGGTTGTGGACCCTTGGACTGAGTCATAAAAGAGGAAATCACTGCCAGTTTGGGAATATTTTTTCTTCAGTATTAACACTGCTATGACTTGATGCTATTTGTAGGTAATTAACATAGCCAGAGATAGGACAGATGCCTGTGCACTAAGCCCTCTGTGTTTGGAATAAAATGGTAGTCTGACAATTGCAAAGTCAGATGATAAATTTGCTTTCTTTATTAATTTTGCTCAGTCCTGGCTCTGCTTCAGGGGAGGCACAAACTATAATAATTGCTCTCTGTGCAGAAGTTAGGGGATCATGGTGATTGTTCGCCATAGGAAATTTGGGAGGTCTTGATTCTCTTTGGAGCTGATGTTTGTGTCCTGGACCGTCTCGACCCCCCAACTTTTTATCATTTCATTAGGGCTTCAAGTAACTCCACCATCATTCTACTCTTAATCCAGACTTAGGTCTGAGGAAGCCAAGGAATTTTCCTCTGGTGGCCTAGTTCATGAGAGGGAGGCCCAGAGGAATCATAATTAGAAATTAGCATGGAGGCCAGGCTTGAGGTCAAATGTCATCTGGCAGTTCCCATCCAAATGAGAACCAGAGGCTTTGGAGGAAAAAAATAAGATGCGTAAGTTTACACAAATTAAACCCTGCCAGACAAGAGTGGCCGAGTAAATAGAAGCCTACTCCTCTCTCTGTCAGTTCATTAAGCAATTGGTATTAGAGGATATTAATACATTTGAATTCAATTTCACAAGCATTTATAAGCTCCTATAATGTGTTGAGCCTCTTACTAAGAGCTAGGGATACAAAACTAACCTCAAGGAACCAGCATTCTTCCAGGGAACTTCTAAGCACATAGAAAACAGAATTTAGCAGTATATAACATAATTTCTTAAGAGGGAGACATTGACAGCTTGAGGGATCAGAAAAGGCCTGATGTAGAAAGTGGCACTTGAGAACCCTAAAAGGAAAATAGGGATTTTTACATAGGTGGAAGTGAGAAGGGAGAGCATTCCAGACATGAGGATCACCTGTGCAAAGACTCAGACGTGTGTGTGGGTATGGGAGTGGGTGTGGGTGTGGGTATGGGTATGGGTATGGGTATGGGTGTGGGTATGCGTATGGGTGTGGGTATGGGTATGGGTGGGTGGGTGGGGATATCTGTGAATACCAAGATATTTGTCAATGTAAAAGTGTTTTTGTTCTGACCTTTTTTTATTTAGTGTTTTGTTTTTCCCAGTTACATGTAAAAACAATTTCCAACATTTATTTTTAAAACTTTGAGTTCCAAATTCTCCCTTTTCCTCCCTCTCCATCTCCCTCATTGAGAAGGCAAGTAGTTCGATATAGGTTATACATGTGTAGTCATGCAAAACATACCTATAATAGCCATGTTGTGAAAGAAAACACAGACCAAAAAAAAAAAAAACAACAAAAAAACAAAAAACCTCAAGAAAAAGAAAGAAAGAAAAAAAAAGTATGCTTCAATCTGTATTCAGACGTAATCAGTTTTTGTCTGGGGATGGATAGCATTTTTTCATTGTAAGTCCTTCAGAGTCGTTTTAGATCATTGTGTTGCTGAGAATAGCTAAATCATTCACAGCTGATCATCTTACAATATTGCTGTTACTTTGTACACAGCACATTTCACTTTGCATCAGTCGATGCAAGTGTTTCCAGGTTTTTCTAAGAGCGTCCTTTGACAGACCTTTCCTGCTGGCCTTCTAAGTTGTCTGTGGCTCCTGTGGGCTGAGAGGTTTGGACACAGCCACTGCTGCCAGTGATTCGGTCACCTGGAGGCCTGCCCTGGGTTTGCTGGAACCTGATCAGCATTGGACTGCCCTCATCTCTCACCCTGGTGCGATAGACCTTTCCTGCTGACCTTCCGAGTTGTCTTGGGATAGAAATTTGTTTCAATCCGTCTTTTTGTAGGTTCTGCTGCTCTAGAATTTGTTTAGAGTCACTTTTAAAGGTATTTGGATGGGTTTGGGAGAGAGCTCAGGTGAATCCCTGCCTTTACTCTGCCATCTTGGCTCTGCCTCCTGTATACCTGTATACCTTTTAATAAAGATAGAAAGAATATTGATATTAAGTACTCCCAAAATCTCACTGAGCCTTAGTATCCATATCTGTAAAATGGGAGTAATGACACATAGCACATGTTGGTTATAAAGAAGGCACTTTGCAAACAGTAAAATGTCACATATATGTCAATTATTATTGTTGCTATTGCTGTGTGCAGAGCAGTACATTTCCAGTGATTAAAAAAAAAACAGTCCCTGCCTTCAAGGAGCTTACAATCAAGTTGAGGAATACTAATATTTATTCTAGAATGCTTAAATTTGGGGAGGGGGATTGCTGCTGCTGCCATTGAATAAATAGGTCAAATGACACAGAGGCTAGAGAGCAGCCCTAGAGCCAGAAAAATTTAGGCTCAAAGCCCAGCTGGCACATACAAGGCAAAGTCAGGCCACTTACCAGTTTCCTGGACGTTAAAGTCTGGAAGAAACTTCCACAGTAGGTTTGCCCAGCGTGACGAAATCACAGGAAGAAGAAGAAGCAACAAAAGTAGTAGCTGACCATTATATATTTAGGGTGTACCCTGGGCGGTTTTAAGTTACGTTTTATACATATATAAATCCATGCATGCACATCTGCATATGCACATACACATACACGTACATACATGGAGATATTCTATTCTATCCTATTTTATCATACTATACTATAGATGACCTGCTTTCTAAGTGTACTACAGTGGAGTTCAGCCCGCTTCTTTTATAGACAATTATAATGATAATAATAAATAATTAACATATATTACTAATTATGTGTCAGTCACTTTGCTAAGTGCTTTACAGTTATCTCATTTCATCTTCATAGTAACCCTGGGAGGTAAGTGCTATTATTATCCCCATTTTACTGATGAGCAAACTGAGAAAATGGAAGTAAAGCAACTTCCCTAGAGTCTCAGCGAGTAAGTATCTCAGGCTAGATTCAAACTGGAGTCTTTCCGACCCCAGGCCTGGCACTCTATCCATTGTACCACTGTAAGGGGTATAACCTACTGTTGCAGAGAAATAGGATCAATATTGTCCTTGTTTTATAAGTGAGAAAACAGAGGCTCCGAGGGTGAAAAACTTGGCTTTTCTAACATGACTAGTTACTGTCCTAGGCAGATTGAACCCAGGTCTCTTTTGACACCAAGTCCCAAATTCTACTATATCATGTTGCTTTTCAGTGGAAGGGATCACAGTCCTCCATTTCATCTCCCCATCCCTGCGCCTCTTTGATTTAATAAGTAGTCTCCATGAG
>NW_020949548.1:4007465-4060110 GCF_900497805.2 Vombatus ursinus | reverse complement strand
GGGGAGAGAGGGAGAGGGAGAGGCTTATATGCTGGCATAGGCTTATAAAACCCAGGGTCATCTTGCTTCAATGGGAAAGGATTTATGTTATGTTTCTGCCATCTTTATTTTGTGTTTCATGGGTATCAACATCTGTATCTTCTCAGTATACTGCTGCCCATATCTTGGCATAAGGGAGTCCTATTTGGGCATCATTTTTGTTCTCATAAAATTCATAGCAGTACTTTGAGGAAGCTCTTTGTGTTGATGACTTAGTTATCATGAGATTCCTGTTCCTAGAATTAAAGGGTTCTAGAATGTCTGCAATAGAAAAGCTTCTTAGAGATGATGGAGTTTAGCTGCTCCCCACTTTTAAAAAAATAGAGAAGGGAAATATGTGTCAGAGGGTTGAAGTGACCTTCAAAAGTTTTAAGTGGTGGACAATAGGATTCTGGACTGCCTGAACTCCATCAAATAAGCAGACAGTTTTATTTAGAAAGTTAGAGAAATGCATAATGAGAATTTGCAAAGCTATGGACTTTCTGGGAAAAAATCTGGTTCAGAAACATGAAAATCCATAAAAAACTATTTCTACAAATTGAAACTATAATTCTTAATGGTCTCCTTAAAGACAAGGACAAACTAGCCTTCCTGAAAAGAGGATATGACTAGAATATTCCTTTATATCTGTCTTAGGCCCGTAGGACCAATCAAAAAAACAAAAACAATCTAAGAACATTGCTTCTATTCCTTTTGGAAAGCAGAGAGCAGTAGTGCTACATATTGCTCTGAGCCTTCAGGAGGGGGACCGAGATAGAGCTCTGAATTCCTCACTATCTTCAAGTTCTCCCCACTATTGCCTGTCTAGAATGATTGCATGTAATTAACTTCTTCACCAATGTCTCTGTCATCAGATTATCAGCGTATCATTTGAATTAGGGGCACTCTCCCACTTTCTTTATGCCAAGCTCGTTGTCAAATCTGAGGGTCAGTCAGGGAGTCACCTCTTATCAAAGGTCAAGTAAGTTTTGAATTAAGATAACAGAAAGCTGCTCTTCAATGTGGCCATTTATTGCTGCTTCCCTTTCCAAGATTTACTCTTTTAGTTGGAGCTGAAAAGAAATGAAATAAATTATCTCTCCCTACTTCAAATAGCTAGAGGGTTAAGAGGTGGTGATTTATAATTATAATTGTCTAAGACCACTAGAAAGACAGATTCCCAACAATAGACTGCATATGTAGCTAATTGCCGAGCTGTGGCTAGAATACAGTTCTATTGAGTCTTGGTCCAACCTACTTTCCACCACATCTAATTTCCTGCTTTACCTTTCCATTGGCTGCCACCTATGATTTCCAGATTTGAACTGAAGACTTTGGGAAGACCTTGCTCTAAATGCTTTTTGGCTTTCTTTTTAGATACTGAGTGAATTGGATAATTGTCGCCACTTTGTGTTTCTATAAACATAAATATATCTCATGAGATTAAAATGCTGATCTAAACTGTTGGAACGCTCCTGGTGGTTAGACTACTATAGCTACAATTTTCAGCAGGGGAATCATTCTAAATCATGGTCTTTCAAAGCTGGCACTGTTATTAGAGTTCTGCTGTCATGTATGAAGAAATAGCATGCAATTTCTTTTACTTGGTCCCTTTTGGGTTGCCCTTAAAAATGAAAATAGAAGCATTGAGATCAACTAGTATCAGAATATTTTCTAAGCGCTTTGAACTACCATTAAGAGTATTCAGCCAAGCATTTGCCCCTTAATTTTTTAAGCCCTTGTGTAATTTAAAGTAATTTAGTGCATCTGTTTCTGATTAATTTGTATTTAGCTCATCAGTACATTCGACTGGCTTTTTAATGAGCAAAAAAACATTTTCTGTCCCATTTGTTCATTAGAAAGTATACTTTACTTGATTTAAATGAGTTTCAACCCCAAAGGGCAGGCAGCCCAGAAGGGAGGAAGATTGGGAAGTTTCTAAAGTTTCCCTTACTTTGACTTCATACTTAAAGAGAGTCTGTTTTTGCTGGGTATGAGTATCTTCACATTCTTCATTGGAGGCACTGCTTCTGTGAATTTTTTTTTTTCTGGTGATGATGCTGGTCAACATTTACCCATATGTCACCTTATCCTTGGGAGTAGAAGGATTCATCTTCCAAAATGTACCATGGGCTTTCCTTTGTATTTGGGAAATCTTCAGACAGTATTTCTAAATGACACCCAACATCTACTTGAGAACAAACATACAAGCAAACACATCAGCAAAGACAGGAGGCAGAAAAAAAGTAAAAAAGAAAGAAGGAGAGAAAGAAAGAGAAAGAAAAGAGATATACAGACTGAAATGCCCTACCTATATGTTACCTATCATTCCTATCCTAATGCTTTCCTTTATCACCATAAAACAAGGGGTTAGCCTCTGGTGATACTTATCAGGTATCTTTTTGTGATCCCTAAGGCACATATGAAAAAAAAATCACCAGCTAGTTGGCACTGTGGATAGAGTGCCAGGTCTGGAGTTAGGAAGACTTATCTTCCTGAGTTCAAATCAGACCTCAAGACACATGCTAGCTATGTGACCCTGGGCAAGTCACTTACCCATGTTTACCTCAATTTCCTCAACTGTCAAATGACCTAGAGAAGGAAATGGCAAGCCACTCCTGTATCTTTGCCAAGAAAACCCCAAATGGGGTCATGAAGAGTCATACATGACTAAAAAATGATTCAACAACAAGGCACAAATGAAAAAGATCAATTCACTCAAAATACTTTTCTCCCCATCTTTTGCTATCCACTAGGGCCTTCTACCTCTAAAGTATGTGTTCTTAGCCTAGGATATGTGGATTCCCACTGTGTTTATGAATAGGTTTTGTGGGGTCTGTGAACATTTATGAGAAAAAAAGTTCAGTAGCCTTTGTTTTCCTTTGTAACCCCATACATTTTATTTTATGGATTTAAACACATTAATCTCAGAAGTGATCCATACATAAAACATGTTAAATACCTCTCTGTTCAGTATTTACTATGCCAAACAAAGAAAGGCAAAACCTGTGAACACATACACAGACAAAAAAATGATATCAAGAGTTAGCATTGATAGATACAGTGTTATAAACTCTGGACTTTGGGAGAGTTGGTTCACTGGCCAGGAGCACACAGCAAATTCATATGGAAATAAGATGTCCCTCTAGAAAGCGTTTCTGAAATGAATATTTGCGGTAATTGGGCACAATGACACCCAAGAGGAAAAAACTAGGTTTGCCAAATCACCCTGTTCATAACTGTCTCATTGAGTCCTACTGATTTCTTTCTTCTCTCTGCTCATACTGTAATAATAGATTTAGAGATAGAAGACAATATCCTACTGCTAGTAAGCCAAAGGCCTAAGTTTCAAATACATGACCTGTGACTCCAAGTCTAATGTCCTTTGTTCTGCACTGTGTTGTCTTCCTCTTTGTCTGAAGAATTACCAGGGTTGTCTCAGTACGTTGGCGGTGTTTATATCGTTGCTGTGGAGTTGTTCATCAGTTGTGTCCAACTCTTTGACCTCACTTGTGGTTTTCTTGGCAAAGATACTATAGTGATTAGACATTTCCTTTTACAGCTTATTTTACAGATGAGGAAACTGAAGCATATCAGGTTAAGTGACTTGCCCAGGACCACATAGCTAGTAAGCATCTGAAGCTAGATTTGAATTCAGGACAATGAATGTTCCTGATTCCAAGCCCAGTATTCTTTCTACTGGGCCACCTAGCTGTCCCGTTCTGGTGCACTTGCCTGACAGAAAAAGCCAAACTCCCATGGTTCTACTGCTTTGACTTTCTGGTGCTAACAAGGCCAAGGCATATATGTATTTGGTAATCTGTATGTATGACAGTGGATTATTTTTTCAGATTCCATATAGGAGTCTGCTTTATAGACATCTAAAAACAATCAAGGTCTAAATGAATGCCTCAACAACAAAATGTTTGTAGATATGTTAAAATATGCATGGCATTCTTAGAAAGATGATTATGAGCTTCTGGTAGGGGATGCAGATTGTTCAGCTACCTCTATGCATCTTGCCTAGTACTCATTATGTCGGTGCACATCTTTAATCCAGATAATTAAACATAAGTCAATGTTAATACTGTTGTCTGGGGCTATAAAGAAGAGCAGGGATAATTGTTCCTCACTTAATAGTAACAGGAAAGAATCTTACCTCTTTGTTATTTCACCCTAATCTAGCCAGCCCCAGATTTCATTTTTTTGCCTACCAGTCAAAGGACCCAATGCTTAGAGCATCTAAACTTAGGGCAACTAGGGCAGCTAGGTAGAACAGGGGATAGAGTGCCAGATCTTGAGTCAGGAAGACTGATCTTTCTGAGTTCAAATCCGGCCTCATACACTTACTATCTTTGTGATCCTAAGCAAGCCACTTAACTCTATTTGCCTCGGTTTCCTCATCTGTAAAGTGATCTGAAGAAGGAAATGGCTAGCCACCTTCACAAATGAGTTGGGCACTACTAAAAATGACTCAACGGCATCAAAAATAGAATATAGATACTATATATGTATATATACTCACAGATACGTTTGTTTATTATTATAAATGTTGATATCCATCCTGTTGCTTTTCTCAAGATCTGTAGTTGGTAGATAGGGGAATTTGTACCAGCTATTACTTGACTGAGATCATCTAAATTTTTCTACCTCCTTTCCCCCAAGCTTAGGTCAGAGAAAGAACTCTCAGTGCTAAAGTAAATAGTTAACATCAGCTCCAATGTAAGGGGGGAATAAGCATCTTTATGTTACCTTATATGATATGACATAATGTTTAAAATGGTACCATTAACAAAAAAAATTAATAATTGTTATGCCTGCCATTATTCAGTCATTTAGGTATGTGTGACTTTACGTGACCCCATGGACATTTTTTGGCAAAGATACTGAACTGCTTTGCCATTTCCTTCTCTAGTAGATCCCCATTTTATAGAAGAGGAACTGAGGCAAATAAAGGTTGTGACTTGCTCAGAGTTGCATAGCTTGTAAGGGTCTGAGGCTGGATTTGAACTCAGAACTTTCTGACTTCAGGCCTAGTACTTTATCCACTGTACTACCCAGCTGCACCTAATGTTATGATACAAACCCGTAATGCTAGATACAATTTTAAATGGTATTACTAGTCAAAAACCAGATCGTATTCTCTGGTGATACTTATCAGGTATCTTTTTGTGATGCCTAAGGCACATATGAAAAAAAAAATCAGCAGCTGGGGGGCACAGTGGATAGAGTGCCAAGTCTAGAGTTAGGAAGACTCATCTTCCTAAGTTCAAATCAGACCTCAGACCATGGGTTGTGTGACCATGGGCAAGTCACTGTTGGCAATCTTCAGCCTCCAGAAATCATTTCTGGTAAGCATCCATCACTCACTGGCTATCATATTCTGTCAGTATGTCTTGCCCAGTGTGAATGTACTGTCCTTGGAGAAGATTCAGTCTATAAGAAGAAATTCAAAGGACTGAGTCCTTGGGAGAAACTTGGTACACTAGAAAAGGAACACGATTTTAAAGAGTGAATTGAGTATGCACTAAATATTTCATTGTGTGCCTTCCATAGTGTGAAAGTTCTGGCTGGCCTTGTCCAAGGCTGTCTGATGTCTGTCTATTTGATGGTCTCCATTAGTTAGGAGACCACCTTCCAGGAGATAATCAGAAGATTATCAATTCTCAGAGCTGAAAGGAAACTCCAGGAGCCATGATATCCAATCCATACCTGCACAGAAATTTCCACAACAGCCCCCAACAAGTAGTCATTTTGCTTCACTTTTAACATCTCTAGTTGTCCAACCAATCAATACAGTTTATGACTACCAAAATGGCTCCAAATTTCCTTTCAGCCACAGACAGTTGTAAAGTTGGGCATCTTAAATAACTTTGAAGGGTTATTAAAAAAAACAAGTTACTCAAAATTTTAAGGTTATTTAGGCTAGGGAAGGTGATATTTTAAAGAACTTAATTACTTTGAGCATTTTGTATGTATAGTACTGGAAACACTGGATATTTAAATAGACTTTCATCTTTAATTACAATATTGATATATTTCAATACAAACCTGCATGTTCAAACTGAATTGTTATTAAGAACATAAAATTGAAAGAGGGGACAAAGGAAAAAATATCCAATCATTTCAGTAATTAAGAGATTTTAAAACAACTCCTTTCCCCAAATCCTTTACCTTAATATTGATGCCAACTGTGATTTTAATAAAATGAGAGAAGATTATTATTCTTCCATAAATTATTTTTGGGAGGGTAGGGGGAGAGGGCAAAACACTCAGATGCTTAACTTAGCTTTACCGGGAGTTGAATTTAAAACATATTCTTAGATTTATTGAATTAATTTCACTCCATTTCATCAACAATGCTCAGGTACAAGGGTGTTTGTTAACCTTATGTTAATAATAATAATAAAAGGATGAAACTAATTACCTCTGAAGGTAATCATATAGCAAGTTACAAGCAACAGACACTGCTCTGAGCAATTTAAAAAAAAAGCCTTTCCACCAAATATGTAGGTTGTCAAAGTAAATTTAATGCTTGCCAATTCCAGAAGAGCTTCCATAGACTTCATGTACAATAGAACTTGTCATTACTGACCCAGCATTCATGCCACAACCTTAGCCATTGGTTCTCGTGGGGACAGGGTGGTGGTGGCAGCTTCGTTATCCTGCCTCATTATTTTTATAGAGAATGATCATCCCAGCACTGTTTCTCTTCCTAAGGTTGTTATAAGGAAAAGGCTTTGAATGTTGCAAAGTACTCAAGCAATGTGAGCCATCATTCTATTGCTGTGTTTTCTTAGGGGCTTTAGGTCTAAATGAATGAACAAAGGAAATAGCATTTACTCATTTACCAAGCACTCAGTATGTGTTGGGCACTGTGCTAATTGGTGAATATGCAAATATAAAGAAGTGTGAAAGTCTCTGGCCTCAAGGATATTACTCTCTAATAAGGGAAGAAAATCCATGATAAAATCCAGTTTTGTCTCCACTGATTCAGATCACAACCCCTCTGTGCCTTCTCATCCTTTGTGATGTCTCTATGCTATCATAAATTCTTAAAAAAAGAGCCATCTAAAACCATGAAAATCTTTCTCTGCCCCTTTTGGAATTATATAGTAGCTACCATGTACCAGGGACTGTGCTAAGTGTTTTTTTTTTTTTTTGAACAAATATCGCATTTGATCTTCATGACAATTCTGCAGGGAAGGTGCTTTTATTATCTTCATGTTCCTATTGGGAAAAAAAAAAACAAACAAAAGCAAACTAAGGTTAACAGTTTGTAAGTGTCTAATGCTGGTTTGGAACTCAGACCTCTTGACTCCAGGTCCAAAGATCCATCCACTGCGCCATCAACTGACTAATATGTCAAGCTATCACTCAGTCTGTCTATCAATTGTCTCTTATTCTTAGCGCTGTCATTTCCAGTCATTCATATCTTCAATTATTTGGTTTATGCCAAATACACTTTGCAAATACATGCCATTGCTGGTCATATGCTTTAACCTACTTATGCCCACCATGTATCCATTGTTCACTGAGTTATAAGCAATTTGTATTCGGCTCAGACTATGGTGTTCCATTATTCATAGCATCCTGATGCAATGTAGATGTTTTTTGGAAAAAACAAAACAGAACAATAGGCACTTTGGATTCATTGAAAGGACTGTAGAATTACCCAACTATGTTCTAGTCAGATCTCTTCCTACTATCCATTTTAGATCTGGTTCAATCACTCTCAACTTGCAATCCATTAAACTTCCAGAAAATTTTCACGTGTAAATCATAGATCGTGGATGCAAAGATGACATACTTTGGTAATCTACTGTCAGAAATCTTTGAAGATTGTGGGAATTGTGAGAAGTTTATCAGGATTAGAAAAGTCAAGTATAACAAATTTTTTAAAAGATAGAATAAAAGGAAATCTGTATATCATAAACCAGCCATCTCAAGTTCAATTCTTGGAAAAAATTCTAGAGTGCTCTGTTAAAGGAACAAATAATGAGGGTATCCAATCAAGTCTTTCCTACCTTGTATTTATGATTTGGTATTTTTAAACCCAAATTTAAGACTTTACAGTTATCCCTAATAAATCCCAATTGATTACATAAAACTAAATATTTTAAGCTGTCAATACATATTTGGATCTTTCTTCTGTTACCCATTGTATTAGTGGTCCTCCTAGTTTTCTGTCATCTGTAGATTTGGTAAACATGACATATATGCCTAAAACCTATGGAAGGACAAAAATGTCAAACAGGACAGGACCATGCACAGGTACCTAGAATGCTAGAGGCCTCTTTCTAAGTTACTGTTTTTGGTTTCAAGGCTACTCTTTGCTTCCAGCCATTCATTCAGATATGAATCCACTTAAATGTATTCTTATCTAACCAATATATTTCCATCTTTTCTATAAGAATGTTTCACTAAAACCTGAGCAAATTGATCTGTGAGGCTAATCAACCTATCAAAAAAGGAAATGACGTTAGTCTGCCATGACTTTTTGCTCATTGAAGTCCCTTTGAGTCCACCACTTGTTTCTTTAGGCATTTACTAAAATCTTTTTAATAATACATTCCAGAATTTTTCCAGGAATCCAAATTCAAGGTCATTGGATTATTGCTAGAGGTTCTATTTTCTTCCCTTTTTTGGAAATTGGTTAATTTACCCTTCTCCCAGTCCTATGGTATCTTTCTTATTATCTATAATCTTTCAAAGATTTTTTAAAATTGCTGACAGTGACTCAGCAATTTCAGCTTCCAATTTGTTTCTGTACCAAAGGATACAGTTCATTTGGGCCTGGTAATTTAGTTTATTAAAGGTACCAAACAATTTAAAGAATCATAACTTTGATTCCTGAGAAAATTCTACAATGTATTGTTAAAGAAATAATTAATAAATATCTAGATATGTAATTAGTGATTACAAAGATTAAATAAGTATGACTTCATTGAGAATAGGTCATGATAGATTAACTTAATTTCATTAAAAAAGATTATTAATTTAGCAGAGGGCAGGAATGCTATAGATATAGTTTACCTAGATTTAACTAAAGCTTTTGATAAAGTATTTCTACTGTTGTAGAGAAGATAAAAAGATATGGGTTAGATGATGATGTAATCAGACTCAGAACTGTTTGAGTGGCTAAACTCAAAAAGTAGTGGTTAATGGTTAGTGCCCATGGAGCAGCAGGTATACAGTGGAATACCCCAGGAAGGCACTAATGTCCTTTTTCCAAGCTGTCTAGGCTAGTTTGGGTTTTAGTTTGGTTTAGTTTTTTTGTTTTTTTTTTTCTTAAAAGATATTGACACATTTCTTGGGACTTTGTTGGTTCAGGGGACTTAAGGCCCATATGAGTACAAAGAAGCCATAAGGAGCTGAAGAGGCCCTAAGATGCTTGGCTGGTAGATAGGAGATGATGAGAGATTCACACAGATGCATTAATTTAAAGTGTCCTCAATGCCTATACATGTTGAATGTCCTTCTCCTGCTACAACTGAGTAAATCTCCTTTTGCTAACTTTTGACTGACCTACAATTATTTCATTTTGTTTCAGTATTGAATCTAAACTGCCAGGATATTGACCTTGAGTCAAGCCTAGCCCGGAAAGCCAGGCATCTGTGCTTAAACCTGAGTTGTTAAAAATAAATATATATGTAAAATAATTACATTAACATATAATTAATTGTAATAATTGTATATTTTATTTACATTTATATATAATAAATAATTAACATATTATACATGCATATATACATACATATATATGTATATATGACTTAAATAAAGACATACTCACTAAATTTACAAAGGATACCACATTTGGAGGGGTGAATGTCAGACTCAGGATCCCAGGGTATCTTCCCAGGACAGACTCAATCATTGGGCTGAAGTTAATAAGATATAAGTTAATAGAGATAAATGTTAAGTTTTTTCCCATGGGCAAAAAAGTCAACTTCACTTGATAAGATGGGTTAGACAGGGTTTTCTAGTGGTTCTAGAAAAATAAAAGATTCAGGTGTATCACCGAACTGCAAGATTAGTGGGAGTCATTTTTATAGTGTGGTAGCCCAAATAACTGATATGATAGTCCAACTTTCCTCTGCTTTAGGCTACATTTGGTACATTACAATCAGTTCTGGATTCTGTTTAAGTAGGTAAGCTAGATTTTGCCAGATGAGTACAACTGGAATGATAAAGGCTTAAAGGAGTGGTTGAACAATTTGGCCATATTTATCCTGAAGAATAAAAAACTCAAGGGATCATGAAAATATTTTCAATTATATATCTTTTTTTTCTTTTTTTACTCCCTGCTACAGAAAAGGGGAACTATAAAAATGGTGAGCTAGAAAATCCTTCATAAAAATATGATCTTGTTTCTATAGGCCATATTGGCATGCAGATGACAAGTCATTCTATAAGGCTACACTAGGGACCGTGCAATTGTTAGACCATTTACAGACACCACTTTAACCATTCTTACTACCAAGAAGCTGTCTTTCTGTAATGACTAATGAGCTGACATTCTACTGTAGGAAATCTATATTGACATTGACATTCTTGCCATGAAACAAACTAGAAAATGCAAAATATTTGTAGTTAGGTGGAAATATGTCTCACAAGTCCTCCTCAGAAACAAAATAAAATACTTGGTAGGGTAGGTTTCATCATGGAACCCAAAGTGACACCAAATGATTGACACTATGACGTGGTCATGGTCATCTTGTTTTACAGTGCTCACAGTGAATGCAAGTAAGCATGCAGCCAGGAAAATAATTACAATCTGTGTCAGAATCTATTAAAAAGGAATTTGGATGACAAAGAATATGCCCTCTATCAAGAATTTGACACGATCCTTCAAATGAAGGCATCACAGAGTTGTTATTTGATGGTTTCAGTACTAAAGAAAACAAAGAAAATGGCAAAGACTATTTTAGAAAGTTTGGTTACAGTATCAAAGAAGAAAAGATGCCAATGGCTTTTAGATTGTTCAGAGGTCTTATATCTGTACATCCTGAATATTTTATTTAGCAAGAAAGTTGTAAGGTGTTGAATATGACAAGATTACAACAGCATCCTTAAAAAAAGGTGATTCTATTTTAGTAGACAGAAAATAACTGGATGCAGATATAGCAGGTATTTTGCAATGAAATCTCTTTCTATAATTGGGGAATTGACTAGTTAGAGCGAGGTCAAAAGAAATACTAAATCAGAAGAAATGGAAAAGATAAGATATACTCTTTGCAACCTTTAAAATTAGACAACAATGAGCATAAGTCCTATCCTCATTTCTGTGGAGATCTGACAAACTTTCAGAAGAGTCAATATAACACGGATGCTGGTAGAGCCTAGAAACTTCTTCAGCCAACAAATGCTTAATATTATTTAACTGAGAGCCATAATAACCAAAGGCAGCACCGATGTAGAAAACAAGGTCATTTGTAAAACTTTACCGAGGTAGAAGAAGGTTGAACACGTGACCTCACAAGCAGAGAGCATGAGATGTGGTGAAGGTAAGCCAGATCATTTTGAGAACATTTGGAGATGACAACTGAAGAAAAATGATGAAAACAAGGGATATAGAATAGAATGAATGCTTATTAGAGAGTGAGCACTCTGCTTCCACTGAACTCCCATGCTGCTGCTGCATTTTTTTGATGCAGGTTCTCAACACTATTGTAGATCAGTGTCTGGCAGATTCTATTAAGGTTAAAAAATAATAATAATTGAGTCATAGCCTGGTTAGTTGTCCTTTGTTCTTGAAAAGGACCAAAATGATATCACTATGTTAGAGTCAAGTTACAGCGTGTCTGACTGTGGCTGATCAGACCAATACAAACTTGGAATGTTCTACCACAGGTCAGGCACAATAGTCCACGTGAACATTTGGGGTGGATTCTCTAAATTTGCATATCTCATGCTTCTTTTGAGCTGCTTCAGTTCTGCTTTGCTGATAGAGCACGGCTCCTTCTCTGACGTGGGCACACCATGCTGAGTGATCCTGAGTCAGTATCTCCCATGTCACACACTCAGTTCCAAAGTTCTTAAAAGAGACCTTGAGTGTGTCCTTGTATCGCTTCTTCTGACCTCCATGTGAACACTTGCCCCTGTGTGACTTCTCCATAAAAATAGTCTTCTTGGCAAACTGGCTAGTGTACGTTTTGCATTCAAACAACATGGCCACCCCATCAGAGGCGAGTTCTCAACTACTCAGTGCTGATGGAGCCATATTGATTGGTGATAAAGACATGTTCCTAGGGAGATGGACTAAACCTTTCAAAGTGTTCTCAACAGATCGTCATCAATCAATGCTGAAGCCATTGACCATTTATGTCAGGTTGAGGTCAGTCCCTCCCTAGTTTAAGTTCCAACTGAAGAAGGGATTTTGAATGCCATTAGGCTCCTTTTGTGTGACAAAGGACCTGGTGCTGATTCTATTCCAGCTGAGATTTATAAGGTTGGGGGTCCATTGCTCATATAAAAGCTGACTGAAATTATCTGGGTTATATGGCAAGAGGAGGTTATCCCCCAGGAGTTCAAGTCAAAGCGTAGTAACACACTGAAAACTCAAAGACCAACTTAGGTAAAATGAGAAGGGCCCATGACTAGGTTAGCCACAAGGTCATGACTCTTTCAGCAATAGCTACTTGTGCAGACTGTTTACTGAGATATAGAGGCATTGTTATTTACATTGATTGAGGACCCATGTTGGTAGAATCACGTATCTCTGATATACTCAGGCATTTATTCCATCTGCCATTAAAGGCCTACCTAGCCTCACAGCAGCGTGGAGGTAACCCTTGGTTCTCAAAGGCCATGCCGAAAGAGCATGATCTATGGCAATTCTGACCCTGCTGCAAAAGTCACAAGTTCATGCCAAATGATAAATTTTGTGCAGATAGAGGAATATCTTAGCATGTTTGTGGAGTTCAGTAAATACGTGATGAATATTTGTGTCTATCTCATCCTCTAAAGTATAAAGGGGAGAATTATGATCTGCATCCATGAAAAGTATGCTCACACCAATGAAATCATAGATATTGATGAAATGAATAAGTAGTATTTTTAAATCAATGATGGTGGCAGGCCCATGGGAACACCTCCTCTGGACTCCATTATTATTATTAATTGAGTAAAATGTAGGAAATAGCACTTAAGAAGATCATAGCATCATAAGTCTTAGAATTGGAGTAGAGGACACCTAGTCATATCCATATATGAAAGGAACCAGAGGTAGTACAAAAAAAAATTGACCAAAATTAATTTGATCAAGGAACTTCACTTTGTTTAGCTTGGCAGTAATAATTTACTCAGTGAAGCTGTTCATAGAGTCATAGTATTCTTGGAAGGGGCCCAGGAATCAAAGGTCCTGGGTTCAAGTCCCAACTCTGTCACTACCAATGTGATCATAAGTAAGCTATTGGACTTACTTAGGCCTCAAGTTCTTTCTTCTGCAAAATGAAGGGGTTAAATTAGATGACTTTTGAGTTCTCTTCTAACTCTGGTTCAACACTTCTTAACCTTTTTGGAGCCTTGGACTCCTTTGACAGTCTTGTGAACACTCCTCAGGATAATGTATTTAAATGCATAAAATAAAGACAAAGAATTACAAAAGAAAACAATTGTATTGAAATATAGTTATATATGCATGTATATTTGTGTGTATGTATGCTTTTTTTTAAAGTTTGTGGATCTGAGATTAAGAACCCCAGCTAACATCTATAATTCTTTGATCCGATGATTTCACCATATATCCTTGGCCTAGAAAGAAATAGTGTCCTTCCCAAATTCAAGAATTAGTAGCAAAAATTGGACTTCTAACTCTATGTCCAAGGTTTCTTCCAATCCAATGACAAGTCACTCCATCGGTTTTCTTCCCCATCTCTACTCCACTGTCTTTTGGCTCCTGGAGCATGATTTACATGCTGGATTTTCAAGTGTTCCAAGTGTATTAGTTGAATTAGAATGCTAGAAGACAACTTGAGAGTTCAACTCCTGCCTCTGGGCAGCACCAGTCTTAATTAATATCTTGCAAGGGAACATCCATCCTATGTTTAAAGAGCTCCCCCAGAATATATTTGACCACATCCTCTGGATCATGTTCTGGATTCACTGATCAGAAAGAAGATCTTGCTATTGTCTTCTCTAAATCTCACTTTCCTGAAGTTTAGTATGCGTTCATTCTTTATATTTGTATCCCCAAAGTCTAGCACACTACCTGGCACATAATAGGTGCTTAATAACTGTTTGTTGATTGAGCTGTTCAAGATAAATTTTGCTTTGACTAGTTCTGGTGATATTTTGCCTTAGCTTTCAAAGTTTTCTTTCCTATTCGAGAGAAAACAAAGCTGCCTATTTTATTTTATTTTTTTTTAGGGAAGAAATGTCCTTTATTCCTCTAGCAATTCCTGATCTCATTTTTCAGATGGCAAAACAATTTCTGTTCTTTCCTCTCGAAAGAGATGCTCTCACACCTCCTCACCCCTTATTCTCTTGCTTTTCTATCTCTGGGACTGATGTGAGGAAGTGAACTCTTTGGACCTGCAGTGTCCTTAAGATATGTAGCTACATTTCAGGCTGAGGAGAAAACAAGACTTCTGCTTCACCAGAAGCAAATCTCTTTGTTTTGTTTATTTAAACATAAAAAGGAAGATGTTTCCAGAATGAGAGAGAGGGCATATGAACAGCTCTTAATTTGCAGTCTCTTATTAGATCAGCAATCCTCAAAACGATCCTTTTATATACTTAAATTTTTTAAAGATCCCAAAACTTTTTTATGTGAGTTATTTCTATTTACTCACATAAAAAAGTTTTGGGATCTTTAAATCTTTATTTACCATATTCAAAATTAAAACTGAAAAATTAAAAATATTTAATATCCATTTAAAATACTAATATTAAACCCATTACATGTTAACATTTTCATGAAAAAATATTTAAAAACTTATTGAGAAGAATAATATTGTTTTCCATGTTATATATATATGTGTTTATATGCTGTATGATGTCTGAATAGATTGTGCATGTGTGCTCTTTAATGTCTGGCTTAATATGTGTGTGTGTGTGTGTGTGTGTGTGTGTGTGTGTGTGTGTGTGTGTGCCTCTGTGCGTGTGTGTGTGCTCTTTAATGTCTGGCTTAATAGAAGACAACTAACTGAATTTTCATACCTGTTTCCGCATTTGACTTGTGATATATTGTTTTGGTTAGAGCATGAAAATAAAATCTGGTCACACTCTCATATGTGGCTGGAAAACTGTTTTAGTTGTATATAGTTGGAGGGATATTTTCATAGACAAATAATGCCATTACTTTTTTACAAAATAGTTCTGACCTCATGAATCCACTTAAAGGGTATCAGGAATCCCCCAGGGTCTTTAGACCCAACTTTCAGACTATGCTATATTAGGTCATCTATAATTTAGAAGATATTATAGGTTTTCCCAAAATGAGAATGTCACTTGCTGTTTTGTCCTTCTCTAAATTTTTACATAAGTGTCGTTAATGCTGAGAAATAGATATGGATAAAAAGAACTCTATGCCATTTATTAACTTAATGGTAGGAGGCAGGAGCCAAAGATCAGGAAGATTAATTTTTTTCTTTTCAACTGTCTTTGGTGTATTGTTTGGGAGCAGGTGACTGAAAGAAATTTGCTCTAAACATGGGAGGATGAACAGTGAAACATAGCTTCTCTTATTTGGATTCATGAATGGGCCCATCACTTGGAAAACTTGATATGCTGACGTACACATAATTCATATGCCACCATGGGAGAAGAATCAGTGTGAGGCAGCAGGCACTAATCCGTCTTCCTTTCTAGCTGCGTGATGTTTTAATTGTTATATCATTGTAGTGTTAACAGCTTAGTCTACTAGCATGTTTTAAGGGGTTACTAAGCACTGGGGATACAAAGAAAGGCGAAATACCACCCCTGCTCCTACATTCTAATAGGGGAAGTTAATTTAAGCTTCTTTTGACTAGTATGATTTCATTTCAAACTCTTCTAAAGTTCCAGAGGTCACATGGGTCTCTCGAGCTGAAGGGCTGTCTTCACAGAGTACTCAGAATAAAAGTGACATATCTCCTATTCCAGGGTTTACTTTAGGGTCAAGAACAAGATGTACACTCCTGACAGATGAGCTGTAGCTCCAACCAAGATGTCAAAAATGCAAGTCTTATCTTTTCCCCAAAACCTGCTTCCTCTGCTTGACTTTCCTGTCTCTGTAAGTGGCACCAGTCACCTTGGCTCCCAGGGTAGCGGTCTCAGCACTCTCCTGGACGCTTTCCTCTGTTGCATCTCTCATAGCCAGTCACTTACCAGGTCCTGTTAATTACACTCCACATTAACTGCAGTGTTCATCTCCTCCTTTCTCTAGCAACTGGCCCCATATTAGCTGAGACCCTCATTACCACTCATCTGACCATACCAGCACGTCTTCCTATCCCCTTCTAAATCCACCTTCAAATCACTGTCACATTAGTTTTCCATCTGCATATAACTATTTGCATATAACTCTTTGCTGCTAAAAATAGATAAATGAAATACCATTCTTAATGTCTTCCCATTATCTACAGAATAAAATTTCCTTAGTCTGGTAGCAAGACCCTCAGACCTCTGGTGCAAATCAACTTATGTTCTAGCCAGACTGTACCATATACATGACCTGGACCATCCATCCCTTATGACTTCCTTCATTCTGTTCCCTCTGCCTAGAAAACTGCATCCATCCTCTCCATTTTACTCCCCACCATTCAAATCCCAAGTGTATTGTCCCCTCCTCCATGTTCCCTCCCCTTATCTCCTCAGTCAGTATCAGCTCCTCCTCTAATTGATCTTACTACACATTGTGTTTGTAACTCCCATATGCTCACTCTGTAGGTACTTACCTTATTATGCATATTTGCATATGCTTTTCATAGAATTCAGAGAATTTAGAAAGAGACATTAGAGGTCATCTGGTCCAACCTCTTCATATCAAAATGGTAAAGGGAGAGGGACTAATCTAATATCACATTGTAGTAAACAGATACATCATTTGAACCAACATCTTCTCATGGCAAATTCATTTTTTTCCCCAGTACCTCAGGATTTAAGTTCTAGATGGACCAAGGTCGTGTCGTCTAAATTTCATACCTCCTTCCCACTCCCAGGTCTATTGTTGCTGTTGTTGAATCATTTGAGTAGTATCTGACTCTTCATGACCCCATTTGGAATTTTCTTGGCAAAGACACAGGAGTGATTTGCCATTTCCTTCTTCAGTTCATTTTATAGATGAGGAAACTGAGGCGAAAGGAGTTAAGTGACTTGCCCTGGGTCACACAGATAATAAGTGTCAGAGACCAGAAATGAACTCAAGCTCATTCCAAGCCCAGCACTCTATCCATTGCACCTACTTGCCTCCTACTGCTAATAAGGTGTTATATTTACACAGTAATTACTTAACATCTAACAAATGAAAGAGTAGATGAACCACACAGAACTGATTTCTGTGCCTGACTTAATTTGCCAGTCTATTCGACAACAAAGAATTTTGCAAATACCAAAGCTGGAATTTGCCGATGCTATTGATTGGCAGGTCTTCTCGATCATCCATCTATGCCTTTCTTCACCCATTGATTTTAAATGTCTGTCTTTCCTAAGTATAAGTGACACAGACATTACACACACACACACACACACACACACACACACACACACACGGTATTCAAATTTAAATACTATCACGATGACGATTTCATAGAATGTTGGAGCCAGAAGACACCTATTAGATTATCTAATTCAACCCTCTCATTTTAGTGATGAGGAAACAGACCTAGAGATGCTAAAGAACTCACCTAAGGTCACAGCTAGTAAATGACAGAGGCAAGGCATGAAGCCATTGTTTCTGATGTTCCTTTTTTTCCCTTTACGCTGTATTACCTCTTCACTGTTCCATAATTCTTATTAATTAAAAAAAACTTAATCAGCATGAAAATAGTCTTGCTGTTTAATGAGCTATTTAAAAATGAAATTTACCTCTGCCATGGAACAAAATGAGGCTTGGGCTTTCCTAGATGATGAGAAGGGAAGCCATTGTGTAAACCTCTCTGTTCCAGATAGTGTTGTTAAGCTTGTGTTTCATTCATAGCTGGGCTCGTGCTTTAATCTTGGTTACGTAGAGAACACAAAAGATATCAGGAAGAAAGTCTACTTTCTCTTCCTTAGCTATTTTTAAACAGTTTAAAATACTTAAAATACATCAAACACTTCTAAAACCTTTAGACACTTTTAAAATACCAAACCACTTCCAGTTGTATTAATAGGTCATAGAATGTTAGAGTTGAAAGGATTCTTAGTTCCTAATAATAACATCTGGCATTTAGAAAGGTAGTGAATACATAGCTGAAAGGGGCTCAGGAACACCTGAGTTCACAAGTTGTCTTTAGCACTGGATCAGTCAGTCAAAGCACGTTTATTAAATTTTGACCACGTGCCAGGCACTTAGTTGGCGATGGGGTTACAAAGAAAGACAAAAAGACAATCCCTGCCTTTAAGTACCTCACAATCAAATGGGGAAAAGCAAAACATTAAAAAGTTGAGAAAAGTTAGAGTGGGGGAGATTGGGGACGTGATGAAATGGCTGGATGGATCCCCTCTTAAATGGAGATTCTGAAAAGGGTCCCTTATATCTACTCCCTACCCTCCCTGTTCAGAGAGCAAAGGCAGAGGGTATCAAGGAAGTATAAGTTTCAAAGTTAAAGCAATCTTGCAGGAAAATGAGTTTCTAGAGATGGTGATGAAGTCCAAGAGAACTTGCAAGTGGGAGAAATTGCTTTTTTGTTTCTCTTTTTTCATTAGAATGGAGTTGGGGGTTGGGCTGAAGAGGTAGCATGAAGCAGTAAAAAGAACATTATATATAATATATCTATATCTATTTATATCAATATCCATATATCTCTATATATCTATATCTATCTATCTATCTATAAACCAGAGGATCTGGCTTTACATCTCAGCTCTGCTTCTAATACCTCCGTGACATGCAGCAAGTTATTTCATTCTGTGTATCTCACCTTTTTCCTCCTTGGTAAAAATGATAGGATCATTCTCTTTGACTTCTTAGCTTTCTTCTGACTATAAATTAATGTTCATATGATATATTTCAACCCTGGCATTTTATGGATGAAGAAACTGAATCAGATCAAAAGAAAGGGACTTGCTCAAGGCTACTCTAATAAGTAGTGAGAGAGTCAAGAGTAGAACTCAGTTTCCCTAACTATAGCTTTTGTTGGATTTTTCACTATTTTGAGATACCTCATTACTTATCACTGGAACTAATTTGAGGAAATTAGGAGAATAACATGTTTTCTGTCTGAAATTGGACTACAAACTTACATCTGACATTGGTCTGAAATGTTCTATAGTGTCCAGACACGGTGGACACTAAATTAATTCTCCTGATTTCTCAGTAATGGTAGAGACAAATAGCTTTACATTAACACAAAGTAAATATGGGAAAGACTCCACATAATTGTTTTTGCTGAGGGCACTGTGGTTGGTTTACAGGAGGGTTGAATATAAATTCATTTTACATCATAGCCTTAAAATAATAATATGCATCATTATATGCCCTAGTCACAGCTTCCTAGGAAGTCATCAATTTCCAATAGCCTGATAACATTTTCATTGCTGTCTTCTACATGCTAATGTGTGTGATCAGTCTTTAGCCTTTGAGAGTGGAAAATCTCAAAAGCAAGGACATAGAAACTTTGTAATGACCTTTGCTAAGCTATACCCTCTTCAAGCCTTAGTGTTCTCAGATGCCAAATGGTTATAACACTATTTGAACTAATTATTTCATAAGCTTATTGCAGACTGAATGAGAAAATGGATGGAAAAGATTTGAGGATTGTCATATGGGATAGGGATTATACTTGTTCCGACTTGGCCCAAAAATGTGGAAGTAGGAACAATTAAGTGAGTCACAGAAAGAAAAGAGGCTGGATAGAAGGGATTGATGGGAAGGATACTGTTTCTTAATAATTAAAGTTGTCCAGAAGTGGAATAGATTGCCTCAGGAGTGTGTATATATTGCTATACTGGGGCTATTTCATGCAATTGCTAGGTTATCATTTGTCTGTGATATTGGAGAGATTATTTTTCAGGCATAGGTTGGACTCACTGGTGTCTGAGGTTTTTTTTACTACTGAGACATTTGGTAATTCTTCTTTTAAAGTATTTTTGAATGTCACAAATTGTAAGTTTGTGGATGATAATGATGATGTTGTACAGGGTGACTAAAGAAAAGATGAAGGAAGAGTATTGAAAGGATTGGGGGAGAATATAGCTATCAGTCTCCTACATTTAGAACATTATCTTGCCTGATATTACATTTATCTATAGACTTACGGAACATAAAAATTAGAAGGAACCTAAGTTATGCTCTAGTCTAATGCCTTCATTTTGTTATTAGCTAAATTAAAAAAAATAAGCATCTTTTCTTCTCTCCTATCCACCACTGAAAAGCAGAGAAAAACAAAAGCTTTGTAACAAATAAGTATAGTAAAAACAAAACGAATTACCACATTGGCCATGGTGAAAATTGTGTATCTCTTTCTGCAAATTGAAATCTTCATTTTGGTGTCAGGAGGAGGATAACATTCTTCCTCAGTGGTATTCTGGAATAGTGGTTTGTTTTTGCATAGATCAGAGATTTGTATGTTTCAAAGTGATTCTTTTTTACAATGTTGTGGCCATTGTATAAATTGTTCTCCTGGTCCTGTGCATTTCACTGTGCGTCAGTTCATATAAGTCTTCCTGTGAAATTAGCTCTTTCATCATTTCTCATGGTACCTAAGAAGGATAAAGGCAGCCAGGTAGCACAGTAGGTAGACTACTAGCCTGGAGTCAAGAAACTCTGAGTTCAAACCCAGCCTCAGATACTTACTAGCTATGTGACCTTGAGCAAGTCACTTAATATCTGTTTACCTCAATTTCTTCATTTGAAAAATAGGAATAATGATAGTACCTACTTCCCTGGGTTATTGTGAAGCTCAAAATAGATAATATTTGGAAATTTTTAGCAAGGAACCTGGTATGTAGTAGGT
Source organism: Vombatus ursinus (assembly GCF_900497805.2). Taxonomy (NCBI): domain Eukaryota; kingdom Metazoa; phylum Chordata; class Mammalia; order Diprotodontia; family Vombatidae; genus Vombatus; species Vombatus ursinus. The sequence goes on along the minus strand of NW_020949548.1, from coordinate 4,039,009 downwards.
AGGGGCTACATAAATGCTTAATAGTAGTAGTAGTAGTATTACTATTATTATTGTTGCTATTGTTAAGTAACAAGTGAAGGTTGGCTCTGTGACCAACTAGAAAAAGACAAAAAATAGGTCAGCGATAGATCCTTTTTCACCTGCCTGCTAAAAGGTTAGAAAAGAAGAACTAATATGAGAGAGAACCAAAGGGCTTTATTTTCCTGGCTGTCAGGTACAGAAGAGAGAAGCCAAATGGCTTCTGCTCTCCTAGGTAGCACCAAATTCAGTAGCAAGAAAAGTCAAGAGAAGAGTCCGAAACAGCTGAGGTGTACTGCTTCTGCTCAAGCCAAGTCCTGTACCTCTGCTGCAGTCTTGTTAAAATCCAACGCTACTTCTCCCAAAGGTGAAGCATCATATCTCTTAAATTCCCCATTCTTCTACGTTGCGGAGGTAGCTTGCATTTTTACAAGGGGTGAGTCTATCTTGAATGAAAAGACTTCTGCCTTAACAATAAACAGAAAATCATCTTCTCCTTCTGTTTCTCATGATTCACTGATGATTGTAGTTTTGAATCAAGAGAATCTTTTCTTATTCATAATAGAAAATTGTGACCTCAATACATGAATCCCTGGAGATCAATCTTCTTGAGACCTGTAGTACTAAATGGTGATCTGATGTCAGTTGTTAACTGAGATATTAATCACAAATTGTTTATTTAGCACTCATTCTGTGCTAGGAACTTTGCTAAAGCATGAATAAAATAGAAGGAAAGGGAAAACCAGCCCCTGAGCTCTGCTATGGGAGCCCATTTTAATGAAATAAACATGTAACTAACTGGGTTACATATGACTTGTATACAGAGCACGAGTACGTGGAAAATAGTCTCTGAATGAAAGACACTAGCAACTGGAGGGGGGAGGGGGAAGAGGTATTTGTAAAAGATGGCATTTACTCTAAGATATGAAGGGAAGCTGAGTGGGGGTGGCATGAGAAGAGAAAGTATTCCTGGTATGGGGCACCGCCAAGCATGCCTACCTATTCAGCTTGGTAACAGCTGCAATGCCAAGAATGATCAAAGTAGGAGGGGTTATCTTGTTTTTGTTTTTGTTTTTGTCTTTGTCTTAATCTATTACTTTCAAAAGTACCTACCAAGGACACATAAATTTATGCTTCAAAATCCTGAGCCCTTTGTAAGCTGCAACCTAAATCTCGCCTTAATTGCCAGATGTCCCTGGCAAGCAGCACATTTCTCTGAAGAGCCTCTTATTTGCCAGTTTCAGATCCCCACAACACAGTTCAATGTCAAAATATATTCCTTTTTCCTGGCTGCTCCCTGCCAATTTCATTCGAGGAGAACTTGCTGGGTGAGAGCTTAGGGCGTGATGCTCCCTCTTCAAATAATAAAGCCAGAATCAAACATCAAGATGCAATGAAGGGTGATATTCCCACCTGAGTGTCTCGAGTGTCCAGACATATGCAAAAGTAAATGCCCAGGAGAAATAGTTGCTGCCCACATTCACTGTGGGGTTGGGGATATGCAGGATGGGTTGAATGTTTATACTGATGGGGTAAGAAGTCTCATATAACCTATAATTAAATTGCAAAATAAATAAACCAAGTTTTCAAAATCTATCTTACATTATTGAAATTGGACTGTTTTCTGTACTGCTTATAAATACTCATAGATCATATTTCTCTAGCATTTTAAGATTTTTTTAAGGGCTTTCCTTAAATAATCGCATAAAGTAGGCTATTATTATACCTACTTTACAGATGAGGAAACTGAGGCACAGAGAAGTGAAATCCTTTAGTTCTGTGTTTTTTCTGCTATTAAGGGTGGGAGCCATAGTTCAATCACGTCTCCTTCAAGAACAATGTATTTCCCACTATTCCATGCCAACTCAAGAAATTCAAGATAATATTCTAGTGTGGATTCCAAATTTCACTATTCTTCTATATATCAACTCTAGTTATTAGAATGATTTCTCATTCATCATGCCAACTCTCTGAGATTTCACAGTGCTGAACAGTTACTCTCCTACATGAGTAGAGGAAGATTGATCTGTAGGAGTTCCTTAAACCAGTGAAATCACAGGTTAACACCAGTCATGTAACCTCCCCTCCCCAACTTGCAAATAAAAACATATGATGATTCTTTGCCTTGTATACTTATTTCCAGTTTGAAAAAACATTTTTAAAATGCATTATTCAATTTCCAGGCAGATGGGTGGCACAGAGGGTAGAAAGCTTGTCTTGGAATCAAGAAGACATGAGTTCAAATCAGACCTCAGACACGCAGTAGCTTTGTGACCCTGGACTAGTTATTTCACCTCTCCTTACCTCAGGTTCCTCATTTGTATAATGAAGATAATAATAGCACTTACCTCACAGGGTCATTGTGAGCATCAAATGAGAAAATGTTTGTAAAAAATGCTTGGCACAGTGCCTGGCATATATGTGTTATATTAACGTTAGTTATTATCATCATTTATCATCATTATTAATTTATGTTCTTTTATTCATTTAGTCTTTTATTTTAATCTTTTATTTATTTTTTTCTTTATCTTCCCTTCTTTTGCAGAAAATGAAACTAAGGCTCACAAAGAAAAAGTGAATGACCCCAGGTCACACAGTAGAGTCGAGAATAGAATTCAGGTCTCCTGACCATTTTCTGTAATATACCAGCTTCATCTATTTTATTCATAATTTTTTTAAAGTTTTTGGAAGGTCAGGAATGTTTTAGTTTCTTTTCTTTCACTTATATACATTTTTTAAAAGACTGTCAAAGTGGTACATCTTTTTAACCTGGTGAATGTTTTAAAGTCAAAAGATGCTTGAAACTGAGCAGGTGTTGAGTAGAACTGACTTGAATATTTTGTGTGTGTACGTGTGTGTATGTGTGTGTGTGTGTGTGTGTGTGTGTGTAGAGAGAGAGATACACAAAGTGTGTATATATAGAAAATATAGACATATTTATGTGTATATATGTACTGCATAAATAGATATATACACAGAGAATATATAATATAGAGAAAAATATATATGTGTATATATATACATACATGTGTATATGTATATGTGTGTGTGTGTATACATACACATATGTATGTGTTTTGAGTACATACCCCAAAACTAAGGTTTTAGTAATAAAGGCCAATAATGAGCTCAGAAAATGTTTAACTAGTAAAGATTTCAGTGGTCATTTGGTCCAAGACCCTTCATTTTACAAGTGAGGAAACTTTAGTCCTAAAGGAAAAGTGACTTGCCCATGGTAAAAAAAAACAAAAAGAAACAAAAAACTACCAAGTAACAGTACCAAGAATTGAACTCAGGTTCTCAGTCTCCAAATCTGATGCTCTTTTTCAGGATCTTAGCCCTTTCGACCTGTATTTCTGTTAAAAAATATTCACTGCTTGTTGAGAAGTTCCAACGCTCTCCAGAATGAAGCCTAATGTTTATTGGTCTTTGTTGAAGAAAACCTTTTTTGTTGATAAAGTTAAGCACTGAACTTTGAGCTCCAGGACATTCTGGCTGTTCATGACTTTGAACTGGCCTCCCCCATTTGCTTACCTTCAGAGTCAATTTTATATCCTTTTTGCTTCTTTCTCCCTGGAGGAGGTTTGTGAATGTTTATTGATCAAGTAGCTCATTAATCATTTTGATAAATGAGCTGTGAATCTGCTGTTGTACTCATTCATTTTGATAAATGCAGAGCATGATGGAGACAACTTATCTGTAGTATTTATATGTCACTTTATTTCTAAGCAACCAGCTAGACTGAGGAGAAGTCTGCGTGTGGCAGAGACTCTCGTCATAACCTTGAGAAAAATATATACATACATACACATGCATATATATACACATATGTGTGTGTTATTATTGAGTCTTTAATTAATGGAGAAATCCAATTGAGAAGCTTTCTATTTGCTCCAGAGGTGGTCAAGACAGATGGGGTTTTTATTTAAAATTAATTTTATCTCTAGTTTTCCAGCCACGCTATGGGAGTATATGAGGACTTGTTAAATACATGTGCAGGCAACATGGTCTATAACTGACCTCTCTCTTTGCTGCACCCTTTCTTTTCCTGTTCTTCACTTTCGTTGAGACCTCCATCCTTCAGTGTATTCTCATGTTAGTAATACTATCCATACTTCATTGTCCTCCCTCTGTAACTTCAGGCAAGAATTAGACATTTCAACTCTATACTGTCCCCAGTTCTTAAATGCCCCACCCTTTGACCCTATCATGGATCTTTTTTTTTTTTTAATCAAACCTCAGCCCTACATCATATTTACCATCCACCTCCTCCACTACTACCTGTGAGCCAGTGAATGAAGTTGGAGGACAACGTAGAACCATATTAATTGTGTCCATGACAAATTCCTACTATCCAACCTCAGCCGTGTTACCACAGCAGGAAGGCAGATGGTCTTTTTTATTCCTTCTTTATTGATTCCCCCTCTCCTGACAGAAGCTGTTCCAAACTCTCTTTTCCCTCCAACATCCTCCCTCAAACTGATTCCCCCCTCCCCTCCCCCAACTAAGGAACTCACTTATTACTTTTACTGGAAAAAAATAGGGGCATCTGAAGTGAGCTTCTATTGCCCTTCATCACAAATCATCTTGACATACTCTTTTACTCTTTCCTTCTTTTTCCCCAGTATCTGTTAAAATGGCGGCCTCCTTGCCAAGGTTAGCCCTTCTAAATGTCCATTTGATTCTGTCCCATATTGTTTTCTCCAGCAGACTGAATTTTCAATTATCCCTGTCACAGATCTTCAACATTTCCCCATCATCTGTTTCTTTCCATACTACCTTCAAATGTGATCAAGGCTCCCCAATTCAAAAAAAATTCAAAAAATAAAAAATACCAAAAACCCCTTCTGTATACCTACCCATCCCCTCAAGGTGTACCTCTGTATCATTCCTCCTTTCTTAGCCAAACTCCTTGAAAAAAAGTTATCTGCACACACTACTTCCACATACCTCCCTCACAACATTTTGCAAAATGGCTTTTGACCTCATGATTCAACTGAAAATTACCTCTGCAGATTTCTTAGTGATCTCTTAATTGTCAAATCCAATGATCTTCTCTCTCCTTTTCTCTCTCCTTCTCTCTGTCTCTCTCTCTCTCTCTCTCTCTCTCTTCTGCTTTTTGATTAGGCAATTGAGGTTAAGTGACTTGCCCAGGGTAACACTGCTAGTAAGTGTCAAGTGTATGAGGCCAGATTTGAACTTAGGTCCTCCTGACTCCAAGGCCGGGGCTCTATCCACTGTGCCACCTAGCTGCTCCTACCAATGATCTTTTTTCAATCCTAATCCCTTCTAACCTATCCTCTGCATTTGATACTGTTGACAATACTCCCCTCCTAAACATACTTTCCTCTCTGTTTTATTTTTTCATGTGCATGATATTCATCTTTCCTATCATGACACATACACATGTGTACAAATGTGTGTCTCTGTATGCAAATATATATTTATGTGTGTGTATATATAAATATAAATATAAATGTTTATATTTTCATGCCCTGTAGATAGATATACAGATAGATTTTTATGTAGCTATATATATCTTTGTCTATATTTATCTATATACGTGTAAGATTATATCTATATATCTGTACCTATATCAGTATCAATACCAATATAGATATAAACATGTGAGGTATCCCCTAGGTCTTAGTGAAGTTTTAAGCTATTACAGCAACTAGGTTGCACTTTGAATAGAACACCAGACCTGGAGTCAGGAAGATCTGAGTACAAATCTGGGTTCATACACTTATTAACTGTGTGACCCTGAGCAACTCACTTAACCCCTATTTGCTTCAGCTTCTTATCTATAAAGTAGGGAAGCACTGTAACAGGAAATGGCAAACCATTCCAGTATCTTTGCCAGACATGGACAAGTTCATGGGGTCACAAAGAGTCGGACACAACTGAACAACTATACAACAACAATGAGCTATTACAGCTTTGTGATACCAGACAGATGATTGAGACAGAGAGGCAGAGAGACAGAGACAGAGACAGAGACAGAGACAGCGACAGACAGACAGATAGACAGGTATATAAATATATAGATATATCAGTATATCTCTTTCTATCTGTTATACTCCAAACCTTTGAGTTTCAAACTACTCTGATGCCTATGGAACACACAATGCATATATACAGTAAGAAAGCATTATATGTGTATGCATGTATACATATGTGTATATATGTATATATGGCTGTGTGGATGAGTGTATAACACATGTAAACTGCATTATTACTGTCTTCCCCATAATAATGTAAGTTCCTTGTGAGCAGAGATTGTTTTGTCCTTTATACTTTTATTTTCAGAGCCTAACATTGCCTGGAACACAGTAGGCACTTAATAAATACCTTGTGATTTGTTAATATTGGAAAGACTATTTTCTAGCCTTGCCTTGCCACTAATTTGCCTTTTGACTTTGGGCACGCTGTCTGAGCCCAAGTGCCTTCAACTATAAAATCAGGTCTTGTTTTCCTTCCCCATGAAATGGAGCAATTGGACAGAATGGTTCTCTTAGGCCTCATCTTGTTCTAAAAGTCTATAAACATCAGTTGGATTCTATACCTGTGGGAACTGAATGTATCTTGCCAAACTATAAGTACTTTCAGAATTGACTAATAATGAAAGGGAATTTTATTTTTTTTTTCTCTTTGGTGATTTATGATGATGCCTGTAATTCTATTGGGATTTAAACATGGTATAGTAAAGTGACTTTTGTTGTTACTTGTTGTTTGTTTCTTTTGCCAAAAAAAGAGAGAAGAGTTCATATTACTATTCTTGCCGTCTTTGTGATGCCAAAATCACCGTTGGATTACATGGGAAAATGAAGCGAAACATTTTAACCAGCTTGACTGATGAAGTTAGTCATAAGGGTTCACAGAATTGCTCCATGCAGACATATCCTTAGAAAATGAAGTGGCATTGGAAGTATGTACGTGGAAATGGTCTGTGTCCTCCACATGTTCCTAAAATAGTCTAAACAGAACATTAAGAATATAAGAAATATCTTTGTGTGAATATATTGAGCCCAAGTAGAAGGTCTACATTGAGGTTCAATAAATACTTTCAGATTTTTAATTGTTCATTCAATAATTATTCATTGAGAGAGGAGGAGGGAGAGGGAGATGGGGAAAGGGAGAAGAGAGGGAGAAGGAAAGATGGAGGGAGAAAGGAATGGCATGAAAGAAAACTTCTCTCTTTTTTCCTCTTCCTTTTTTTTCTCTCTTGTTCTATTCTTCCTCTATTCCCTTTTTTCCTTACCTTGCTTTCCTACTCATTCTTCTCTTTTCTTTTCCCTTCTCTCCTCTTTGTACTTTCTTACCTTCTTCTCTTTATCTCTTCTCTTTTCCCCTCTATCCCTTCTTTTATTCCTCTCTCTTCTTTTCTCTTTCTCTTTTCCTCCTCTTCTCATCCCTTGGCTCACCTTTCCTAACTTGCTTTCCCTCTCCCTCTTTCTTTAGCAGTTTCTCTTATCTTCTTTCACCTTCTTCCTCTCTGTCTCAATGTCTCCCTTTCACCTATTTTTCCTGTATTTCCCTCCATGCCTTCTTCTTAATCCCTCCTTCTTTTGGTAGGATCCTTTATTTTATCAACTAGGGGTTACCTCTTAATATTTCATGGCTCTTCTGAATAAGCCTATGATGGTGTGTGTGTGTGTGTGTGTGTGTGTGTGTGCACATGTGCATGAGTGTGCATGTGTGTACTGTGAGAGAAACAGACAAACAGAATGAATGAATAAAAAAATGAGAGAGACAAAGAAGGAAGGAAGAAGGAAAGAAGGGAGAAAGGAAGGAAGGAAGAAGGAAGGAATCATGAATTATGAAACAAGCTAAAACAGATACAAAAACTCAGAAATTATTTTATATTGCATGTGAATGATATTCACACACACAAACACACAACTAAAAACATCTTTTTAGCATTACAAGAGTATCGACAAACCAGTATGTGGAGGTTGAAATACCTGCTGCCACTGAACTATGTAATTTACTTCTTTACAGCAGTCTCTGAAAAGGTTTTCACAGTAAGGGTTCAGTTTAACTGTAACACTTTGGCAACAACAAAATCCAACAATTGGCTCCAAATACACTTCAGCCTACAAAAGGATTTGCACAATGGAGAGAACCATTATATTCCATCAAGTTCAAATGCAAGTGGATAAAAAAATAAAGAACATACAAGAAATGTTCCCTACTGACAACAATTCACATACCCACAAGTTTTTCTCTGATAGACTTTTAACTGCTTTCCGTTGAAGCAAAGCAGTTTTTAATGTTGATGCACCATTGTTTCTTATGCTACATGGAAGGAAGATGTCATGGTCTGTTGGGTCAATCACCTGCCAAACAAGAAAGATTTACATGATGGACTATTATGGCTCCTACAGAGGCGTTTGGAGCTACATTGAACTAAAGATTTCAGCTTTTCTAAGTGTTCAGCCATATAGAACAAGCTCCATCACTGAGAAAGATGCAGCTCAGATGGGATCACTTAGCCAAGTGCTTAGGATGAAAAAAAAAAATGAATGTGTCAATTGGAGTACAGAGCCCAAAGAAGGAGGAGAGGCATTCCTCACTTTCTGGTGCCCTGACCAGGCCACATCTGGAGAACTGTATTCACTTCTGAGTACCAAATTTTAGAAGGACACTAACACACTGGGAAACATCAAGAGTAAGGTAATTGGAATGGAGAAAGGATAGATCATAGATCATAGTATCATAGCTTTAGAGCTGGAAGGGACCTCTGAGGCCATCTAGCCTAACTCTCTCATTTTATAGATGAGAAAGCAGAGTTCTAGGGAGGTGAAATCACTTTTCCAAGGAAGCAGTGGCTTTCACCCTCCAGGGTAGCATTTAAACTCAGATTCTCGGACTCCGTTGACACTATCTTTTCTGCACTAATACACGTGACATTCATATGGAGATCAATTAAAAGAACTGGGGATGCTAAGTCTGTGGAAGAGATGATTTCTCAAAATTAATATTCTTCTAGTATTTGAAAGGGTATTATGTAGAAGACAAATGGGACTTATTCTGCTGGTGCCCAGAGGTCAGAACTGGTAATAGTCTTTAGAACTTACAGAGCAGCAAAATTTTGTTCAGCATAGGAAAAAAAAAAACCACCACCAAAACAACAAAACTTCCCAGCTCTTAGAGCTAGATGAAAGTAAAAGATTTTGAGGTTTGCCTCAAAGGTGCCTAATTTCCCCATCCTTGTGGTTGAAACATAATCTGGAAGGCCAGTTGGCAGAATGAAAAGAACACTGGACTTTGGGGTCAGGCAGACCTGAGTTTGAATTCTGCCTAAGACAATGACTAGCTCTGTGATTCTTGACAAGTTCCCTGACAGTTAATCAGCTTCAGTTTACTCATTTGTGAAATGGGGATGATAATAACACTTCCCTCCCCCACTCTAGAGTTGTTTGGGAGGATAAAATGAGCTTACATATATAAATGATTTGCAAATTTTAAATAGATTAAAGTATTTCCTACTTTTACTGTAATCATTATTGCTTGAACTAATATAATCAGAATCCCTATTTTGGGGGGGAGTAGAGCAAATACTCTGAGTTTTCTGACTTTGGTCAAGCTGAATTAGAAACATTGGTCAGTCCTTCACTGATTAGATACCCAGTTCTCATATCCTCCCTTTCTAAAAAGTGAAGAGTCAAAATATCTCTGACATTTTGGCAGCTAGGTGGTCCACTGGATAGAGCGCTTTGGCTTGAATCAGGAAATTGAGTTCAAATTTAACCTCAGACACTTACTGGATGTGTGTACCTGGGAAAGTCACTTAATCACTGCCTGCTTTGGTATCCTCCCCTGTAGGAGTGTATGAGTGATCAGCAAAGAGTAGTACCTCTGGTCTGAGGGCTGCTTTTCACCTTTGGTGTCCCCTAATTCTCACCTGTGGCTCCAAAGGAGCTATAACATATGCAGTGGCCACACCCTGGTAAACCATTTTGGCAGATAGTCTAAAAGAGTTGGAGGGTAACCAAGGGGCCACAAACCCATCAGTGTGTTGGGGAGGGGGGGTGTCTATTCCAAGCATGTGAAGGTTTCACCTAGCTGAATGGCCATGAAGCCGGTTGAAACAGGTGCTGTGGAGCGCTTAGAGTTTGGCTAGACTTCATAGATGCCAAGGTCATCCATTTCATCCCAAGCCATTGCCAGTCATCTTGACTTTTGTCTTGACACTGGACTTTGATGACTTTGGAAAAGAAAGTGAAGTCAATGACTGTGCAATTCTGCCTCACTTAAATCCAATTTATGCATGACTCAAAAGACATCACCCATACCATTTTACCATTTTTTACCTACCTCAGAGTCCTGTGACAACAGACAAGTGATGAAGCAGTGGGTGCAGATATCCTGGGCACTGTAGTCACAACCCTGCACACAGACAGCCCAGGCCACAGGGTGATCTTCTCACTTGACTGAAGCAGCAGTGGGATTGGGTGGCCTCCGGTATGTCTGAGCAGACTATTTTAAGGACCACAGTGCTTACCCTATGGTGTGAAGAGAGGACTGGAAGAGATAACCCTAAAATTGTTTCCTTCCCCTAATCCTAGGCTGTTTACTGCAGCATTTAGGGATCTCACCCTGAGGTCAAAATAATATACAAAAACTTTTGCATGGGGCAGCTAGGTAGTGCAGTGGATAGAACACCAGCCCTGAAGTCAGGAGGACCTGAGTTCAAATCTGGCCTCAGACCAAACACTTGACACTTACTAGCTGATCCTGGGGAAGTCACTTAACCCCAATTGCCTTAAAAAAAAACCACACTTTTGCAAAGGTGATTGTACTCACCATTTGTACATGGAATGTACACACACTTACAGACAACACAGAATCCAGTAGACCTGAAAGACAAGCAGCTCTTGTTGTAAGAGAAATCAGCAGATATCACATCCACATAGAAGCCCTGAATGAAAGAAGGCTGGCAAATGGAGGCCAGTCTGAGATGGATACATGTTTTTCGGGGGTGGCTGAAGTGATGGTTGAGTGACTGAAGTTGATGGCTGAAGAGTGACTGAAGTTCCAAGAAGCTGTCATAGGTTTCATAATTAAAACTAATCTAGTCAACAAGCTTGTATGTGTCCTAAAAGGAGAGACCAACAGGCTCATGACAGTGTGATTGCCACTTGCAGGGAAACAACATGCCATCATCATCAGTGCCTATGCTCGCACCATGATGAATCCTGATGAAGTCAAAGAAAAATTGTATGAATACCTGGAGACCCTCATCATCAATGTGCTGAAAGAGAACAAACTTGTAATTCTGTTTGACTTTAATGCTAGAGTAGGCATAGATTATCAGACATGGCAGAGAGTCCTTAGGAGGAATGGAGTGGGAAACAGCAACAGCAATGGTCACTTACAACTGAAGATTAGTTCATCACATGACCTTCTCATCACCAACACTGTTTTCTGTGTACCTAAATGCAATAGAACTTTGTGGGGATGCACCTTCACAACAAACATTGACATTTAATAGACTATGTTATTATAAGGAGAAGAGACAGACACATGTGAGTGATGAAGGTGATGTTAGGCACAGAGTGCTGGATTGACTATAGACTTATCCCTTCCAAGCTAAACATTTGCATTTAGGAGGCCCCAAGGAAAATGACTACAAGAAGACTTAATGCCAACAGATATGAGTACTTTTCCCAGCATGAACAATTCATTGCTAACTTGGAGCAAAAGCTGAGCCAAAACATGGTTGGCAACAGTGGAGCAGGAAAGGAGTGGGCAGCTTTCAGAGATTTGATGTACAGCACCACATTTACTCATCTGGGCCAGAACACTCTTAAACATCAAGATTGGTCTGATGAACATGACTAATATGGAAATGTGTTTTACATTATTGAACATGTATAAATTATATCAGATTGCTTGCCATCATGGGGAGGTGAGTGGGAAAGGAGGGAGGGAAAAAAAATTTGGAACTCAAAATCTTTCAAAAAATGAATGTTGAAAATTGTCTTTTCATGTAATTGGAAAAAATGCTATCAAAATTTAAAAACATAATTTAATTAAAAACATATTGGTTTGATGAAATGATGGGGAAATTCAGAAATCGCTAAACAAAAAATGGGAACTACACAGGGCTTGCCAGCAAGATAGTTCATTTGTTTATAAGAAGGCAGCATTTAACTCCATTAAAAGTAAAGTGCAAGTGAAGCTCTGAGAAATGCAGTATTCTTGGCTCAGTAAGAAGGCAGATGAAATTCAGTTTTATGCTGATAGGAATAGTCCAAAGCAGTTTATGATGTCCTGAAGGCTATTTATGGGCCCAAGGCCTATGGCACATCTCAACTACTCAGTGCTGTTGGCCACATTGATTAGTAATAAGGACCTGATCCTGGTGACATGGGCTGAGCACTTCCATAATGTTCTCAACAAATCATCAACCAATGATGAAGCCATTAACCATATAGCTCAGTTTGAAGTCAATCCCTCTCTGACTGAACTTCCATTTGAAGAAGAGTTTTTGAACACTGTTAGGATCCTCTTACGTGGCAAAGAACCTGGTGCCCATTCTCTTCCAGCTGCAATTTATAAGGCAGGAGGTTCACTGCTCAAACAAAACCTGACTTAAATCTTCCAGGTTATATGGCAAGAAGTGGACACTCCCTAAGAGTTCAAGGACCCTCCGTTTTGCATCGCTGTAAAAGAAAAGGAAAAAAAGATTGTCTTATGACAGTAACAGGGGAATCTCTCTCTCAGTCCTTGCTAACAAGATTCTTGCCAGAGTTCTCTTTAATAGGCTTATCTTTCACATGGAAAATGGCCATCTATCTGAGAGCCAGTGCAGCTTCAGAAAGGGCTGAGGAATAGTAAATATGTTGTTTGCTGCCCAGTAATGCCAAGAGAAATGCCAAGGGCAGAACTGAGATCTGTCCACAGTGTTCATTGATTTGACCGAGGTCTTTGATATTGTCAGTATGAGGGCTTGTAGGAAGATCATGTCAAAATATGGTTGCCTGGAGAAGTTCATCAGTATTGTACACCACTTTCACAACAGCATGCTTGCATGGGTTCTGGACAATGGACAATGCTCCTGTCCTTTCCCACTCACCAAATGGGAGTGAAGGAGGACTGTGTGCTTGTTCTCATGATTTTTAACATGTTGTTTTCAGTGATGTTGTTGGATGCCTTCAACAGGGACAAAAACAGCATCATGGTCAGCTACTGCACTGATGATGAATTATTTAACTTGAAAAGGCTACAAGACAAGACTAAAGTGGAGGGAGAGTTGGTGCCTGATGTTTTGTTCACAGATAACTGTGCACTAAATGCAGCCTCTGAAGCTGAGATGGAGCGGGATATGGATAGATTCTCTGCTGCTTGTGCTAATTTTGGACTGATAATTATCACCAAGAAGCAGGTTCTCCATCAGCTGGCATGGCACTATCTATGCATTGAACTATTAGTTAAGGCAAATAGAGAAGTTTTGAATGCTATGGAGAAGTTCACTTACCTTGGCAGTATCCTTTCCAGAGATGTCCAAGTAGATGATGAGATGGTTGATGCACGTGTTGCCTGAGCTATCTCAGTGTTTGGAAGGCTCTGAAGGAAAGTGTTGGCGAGAATAGGTATTAGGCTGCCTACCAAACTGAGGGTCTACAGAGTGGATGTGCTGACTTCATTTTTGAAACCTGGACAATATACCAGCACCATGTCAGGAAATAAATTGCTTCCATTTGAATTGTCTTAGGAGGATTTTGACGATCACCTGGCAAGATGAGTTGCCAGACACTGAGGTCCTTTCTCTAGTTGAACTGCCAAGCATTCAAAGTCTGCTGCAGAGAGCACAACTCTAATGAGTTGGCTATGTTGTTTGAATGTCAAACATATGTTTGCCTAAAAAGACTATTTTACAGAGAGCTCACACAAGGCAAGGGCTAAGATGGTCGGAAGAAGCAATACCAGGGAACCCTCAAGGTCTCTCTGAAGAACTTTGGATTTGATTGTAAGACATGGGAGACACTAGCATAAGACTGCCCAAGATTGTATGCCCTCATCAAAGAAGGCACTGTGCTATAGGAGCAAAGCAGAATCCCACCAGCTCAACAGAAGCATGAGATGTGCAATTTAGAGACATCTGCCCTCTAAATGTTCATATGGACTCTTTACGGTCTACCTGTGGTAGAGCTTTCTGAGCTCATGTTGTTCTGATCAGCCCAACCAGACGTATTGTACCTTGATCCTGACATCACAATGTCATTTTGGTCCTCTTTGAGAATGAGAATGAAGGCCAACAACTAACCAATCCTCCCCTATGAAATGGAGAGGATAGCTGTACCCACCCACCTCTCAGGATTGTTGTGAGGATAAAGAGAGAATATGTTTCTAAAGAGCTTTATGAACTTTGAAGCACACTACATGAATGCTATCTCTTATTATGACTAAAGAATGAATTATATTACCAGTAAAAGAAACCAGGGACTTAGCAAAGTGTGTTTTGGGGGGTGGGGCAGTGGTGAATATAACCAGTTCATTTTTATATTTGTTGAGTTTGAGCAGATAATGATACATTCAAAGAGAAGTTGAGAGATCTGGGATGAGCCTAGGAGAAGGTCAGGGTTCATGTTTGTTATCCACATAGTTCTTCAGGTAAATGAGATTTCTGAAGAAAACAACATGTAAAGCAAATAACTTTGGGTCAAGGACTGGGAAGTTCTTGCTTATAAGAAGTGGAAGGAAGAAGAGTCGGGGAAAGACGCACCTAATAAATGTTTATTGAATTAAATTGAACTAGAGGAAAATCAGGCAGCTAGTTAGAAATAAGGGAAGGATAAAATTTCCAGAGGGAAAGAGCGATCGAATGCTGCATTGAGAATATGCAAAGATGTTGAAGACTAAGAGGAGGTCATAAGTCTTTTCAGCTCTTTAAGAATGCTAAACTGGGTAGGGAGAGGCAGCTAGGTAGCACAGTAGATAGGGCACTTTTCCTGGAGTCAAGAGAACTGAGTTCAAATTCAGCCTCAGACACTTACTAGTTGTGTGACACTGGGCAAGTCACTTAACACTGGTTGCCTCAAAAAAAAAAAATGGTAAACCGGCACTGAAAGGGCCTGGGTTCAAATCTCAGCTCTGCTACTTATTACCTATATGACTCTGGGCAAATCATTATATGTTTTTTTGCTCTCAGGTTTCTTAAATTTTAAATGAGGGACTTGACCTAGAGGGTTTTTCTGGTTCCTTCCAGCTTGGAAGATCTTATTCTGTGATATAGAAAACTTCCCATTAAAATACAGATAGTACTTGGAGTAATAGTAAGGGGCTAATGACAGATTATTAGACCAATTCCCAGGCCTCACAGAAAGAGAAGAGAAAGGGAGTAGAGTTCAGTCTAGGTACCTCTAGTAAAAAGGAAGAAACTCACTAAATTCAGAAAGGGCTTCTGAGAGAGGGGAGGGAGGGTAACAAAAGTGAACCTTGCTTATAGTATCAACACATTTTTGCTGCAGGTCAGCCTTTTTCTTTTTGAGAAAAAAAAAGTTTAATAAGAGAAACAATGTATGACATAATAGAAAAAATTGTCCTGGCAGTCAGGAAAGACTTGGGTTCAAATCATACCTCCAGTTTTTCTCTGTGTGGCTATAGACAAGTCAAATAACTTATCTGAGTTTGACGTTACTCATCAGCAACATAGCCATCATGCTATTTGTATCACTTATTTCACAGGGTGATTGGGTGGGAGATACTTTGTTAGCTTAAAAGAATTATGTGCATATACAGATATACGTGTGTATATACTCATATACATATACACACATGTATTAACATACATACACACATATGTATGACTATATAGACATATACGCATATATCCATATACATGCATGCATATGCATATATCCATATACAAATATGTGAGTTTCTGCCATTATTGTTTAGTGGGCCAGGGACCCAAGTAGTTATTTCAAAGAACAACATTCCCTATGCCCTTGTAAGTACTTTAAGATCTACTATTGGCATTGTGGGAAGTGGCATGATTCATAGACAATAGAATTTAAAGCTGGAGACACATTAGCATCGATCTTGTTGAACCCCTTCCTTTTGTAGATCTCAGCAACTTTTTTCTCACCTGTGTCTAGCATTGCTCACAGAGAACTGAGACCTTTGAAATTGACAATCACCCAGACTAAGTAAAAAACAATTCAATAAATAAGTGAAGGGCAGCCTCATATACTCTAGAATATTCATCCAATGTAACTATAAAATTTAAAGACAGGCTTCTTCTCTATTAAGAGTTTTCAGTTCTTTACCTTTCTGCTGTGCCCATTATCCCAGCTGGGTGATAGGCCAGCCTAAGGACTTGTCAACTTTGTTGATTCATAAGCAAGTCTCATTAGCTATCTCTGCCCCCCCCCAAAAAGGCATCATTGACATCTTACAGCCATTCAAAAGAAAATTTTCATGCTTGGATGAAATGGATAAACCCATTTTGTTAGGCTCTTAAAAAAGTCATTTCACAACAAAGGAAAAATGCATACAAAATGTAAGGTTCGAAGAAAATTTGGAAGAAATGAGAAGATATACTAGGATCCAAAAAATAGCTTTTCAGTCTGGAAGTCTATTGATATAACTTGTCATCTTTGCAGGGAATATATAATTATAGTCTCTCACTTTTGGTACAGGGACATAGGCATTGGGAAAAGGGGAAAAGAAGAGGGAAGCTTTCCACTTCTGCATTCATTTTGTTCATCAACAAACAAAATAGAAGCTCATCAAGACCCAGGGGTCTTGTAGAAAAGTGATATATTGACATTATAGTATAACTATAATTATAATATATAATATATATATATAATATATAATATATAATTATAATATATAATTATAGTATAACTTCAAATTATAAATTAAAGAAACTGTGATGATTAAAAAGTTTTGATAGACATAGTTTCTGTGTAATTTAATCATTTTTTTATTAAGACCAGAAAGTTATTAATAAAAGGATGGTGATTTGGCCATCTCTCTCAGACCAAAGATCCCTAATAGTGATGGGGTTACAGTTCATATGCCTTCTGAGGAGGAGGTATTCCTGAGGGTTGTCTAATCACCTCTAATTGGTTATCACAATGGGAGCTGGGCTTTCTTGGGGTACCTGACTTAGGTCACTCAAATCTTTGTCAAAGAGATATCAATTTCCATATCACCTGTCTTGATAACAGGAAGAATTAACATTTTCCCAGACCTGAGCAAACACAACGAGCAGGAATACACTAGCTAGCCCAGACTTAGAATTTCTTTTACTGATTAGATTTTGGCTTGTGTAAATCTCTAAGAGAGATTTCCCATACTGTTTGGGTTCTGGATGAGGAAGTAGAAAAAGGGAAAAACCTTAGTCCTAATACAATAATTAGGTTTTTTTTTTTAAAATATAAGAGAAATGTTCATTTCTCACAATACAAAAAATTATAGAATATATATGCATATATATAATACAATTACATTATGGAATTAAAATATTAATAATAGAGTATATTTTTGTTTGTAAGGATTTATAAATTTATGGTTTGCAAAGTGATTTTTATGTCCTATCTTACATATACTCCTGTGAAGAAGTTGCCATAATTATCCTTATTTACATAGGGAAACTGAGGTTCAGAGAGCTTAAATGATTCAATCCAAAATACAAATTTACGTTAGGAAATCCGTATGTAATATAGGGATAGCTACTCTTATTACACATATTTTTGCATACCAATTGGGGAGACAAAAGGGAAAATTAGAGAAGGAATTTAACTTTTTTTAATTCTAATTTTAAAAGTGAGGAATATGTGGGCCAGAGAAGTACACGTGAGTTGATCAAAGTAATGTAGGCAATTGGTAGAGGGCAAATTGAGTACCAGAATTTAGCCCTCTTGGGTCCCAGTCCAGTTCTAATTCTATAACATCCTGACACCTTCCTTGATGGTTAAGCTCATCTCTTAGGTTATCACAGACTTTCTCCATAAGTTGTGTCTGTAGCAGAGCACTGTCTAAAATTCAGCCATCTGAAAAAAGATGATGTTTGTACACATTAGTTATCTGAGCTCTTCAAAGTGAACATCATAGGATCTTAGAGTTGGAAGGAATCTTAGAGATCAATGAGTGCTATCACATCATTTTAAAGACAAGGAAATCCAGACCGAGAGAGGTTAAGTAAATATTGAAGGTCCATAGATAGCTATAGGCAACAGAAATGGGATTTATGCACTTTGGGGTCCTCTGATCCCAAATTTTCTGGGTTTTTTTTTCCCATTACACCTAGTGTTGAGAAGAAATCCCCATTTTAAGAAATCTTGATGAAAATACAAATTTAAAAGCAGAGTTAATTACTCATATCATTTCAAAAGGTCATTGCTTCAAGTTTCTTTTTCAATGCCTTTCACCACCATGCTGCTAAAAGGAGATTGGATTTACAAAATTCAATTTATTTAATTTCTCAGCAACACATAAAGTGGGAGATCTAAGGTAAGCCTGTTCTACTTTGCCCAGAAAATGACTTAACCTTAAATTTCATAGTTTTCTCATATTAAAATTCATTTTTAATTAAATACAGAACCAGATGTTATGCTAAGCCATTCTTGTACAATTTGGGAATTTACTCATTCCATGTATGCCAGTAAGTCAAGGCCAATTCTGTTCAGATTATTCCTGAGAATTTATTATTGAAATACATGGGACTTTGATGGCAGAATGCAAGAGCTAGAATTTCTTTTGTGTTGCTCTTTGGAAATGTAGTCTGCTTCTACTCACCACAAAGGTTCACATGTTGCTTTCTTGTATTCCCTACAGCCCTGGACATAGAATGCTCAATAAATATTTAATCGATCTGAGCTTTTTCTCTTTATCAGCCCTGACCACATTCACCACCACAGATTGAGACATTATTTACCAATTCTCACTTATTTTTTTCATTTTCAGAAGTTTATTGTTATTTATTAAACTAGACCACAATAAATGAATGACAGGAAAGAGAGGAAGAGGAGGGAAAAAATCTTCGTAAAAAGACGTAGACAGCTGGATATTGTTAACCACTGGGAAATTAGCAGTAAGTTATAGCAAAGAGATCTCCAGAAATATTTAAGCAGGCACTCAAAATGTGTCCTTTGTAACTGATGAATTAGAACCTTCCAGTTATTCATATGCATTTAAATTACACAATGTTTCATTAAAATTTTAGATGGGAAAGATACCACCTGCTACGGTCCTTTCTTCCTTTCTTATTCATGCACCTAGAAGGTAACTCCAATCTGTGCTTTCAGGTTTATTAAGGCAAAGGAAGACGTACCACATATGTTTTAAATGTAGCAGATCCTCTCTTTTGTCTCCTGCTGGTTAATATTTAATCATCTTGGCTAAATCATATTTTGGATAGCCACTTTATAGAACCAACAAAAATCTCTCAATAGTTTTACCCATATCTTGTTGAGATATCACCTCTTTCCTTTCAGGCTGTCATCCAGCAGAACTTATTCTTAGCTTGTTCCTTTAACTCTTCGGGGCCACAGCTAAAGTTGCATTTCACTTTATTGCCATGTGGAACATGTGCATCCTCAGGGTTCGTGACCCATTGGAAATATATTCAGTAGAGCCCCACAGTAGCAAGGTGGTAGGAGTGAATGGTACAGACAACCGGAGGTGCTGTTGACAAAAGATATATCTGTTGCTGTTTTTGGAGACCATCCTTCTTGCCAGAACACACACATACACACATATCCTGAGGTGATATATTGGCTGGGAAGGAAAGTTTGATGGCAGAAATACTGCATGTGAACAAAGTGAATAATATGCTATGGGTTGGATAATAAGCTACTATGTATGGCAGTGAAAAACCAATGAGCAAATATATGGGTTATACATTTGTTTATACTTTTATGAAGGTCACTCATTTATTAATTTATGTGGTCCTTTGTTTTGATAAAAATAGCATTAATAATAATGATATAACAATTATTCATATATTGCTATAACCACTTACATAAAGTTTTAAGTTTTGCAAAACACTTAATATGATTTTCTTTGATCCTCACAGCAACTCTGGGGTATAGATTCTATTATTATCTCGATCATATCCATGTGGTTGGGGGTCAGGGAGAGGGAATAAACATTTATATACTTTCCATTATGTGTCAAGCACCATGCTAAGCACTTTACAGTATGATCTCATTTGATTCTCACAACAACTCTGGGAGATAGGTGCTACACAGTTGAAAAAACTGAGACACATTAAGTGACTTGTCCAGGGTCACACAGCTGGTAAGTGTCTGTGGCAGGATTTGAACTAGGGTCTTCCTGACTGCAGGTCAAAGCACTGTATTCACTGAATCACCTAAGTATATGTCTTGACTAATCCTAGATACTCACTGTGAAAAGAGGACACAATAATGAAGTGTGTTTTGGAAGTCCAAATGGATCATCAGCTGTTCTTGGGCACCAAAAACCTCCCCTTTTCTCCATTCACCTGGTAATCATTCTAGTCGAGGTCCTCATTGACTCTCACATGGAACATTCAATTGTCTCCTAATTAGGGTTATACTGCTTTCAGCCTCTTTCTTCCTCAGTCTGTACCAGTATGAAATTGGTACCCTTAAAGCACACATAGGTCTGAACATGTCACTCCTGCTCCTAGATCCTCAATAGCTCCCTATTGCTTTCAGGCTAATATACACACGACTCTTTAGCATTAAAATTAATACTGATTCACACTATTACCTCTCAGATTTCTAAGTTCCAAGCTGAGAAGTCTTCTTGATGGTTGCCATTCATAATATCCCATTTCCAACTCCTATGTCTACCTTGCAGTCCACCCATTGGGATTCTTAGCTCCTTTTAAGACTCAGCTCAGATGCTACCTCTAACTTGAAGCCTTTCTAAATTCCTTTGTTAATGTTGTTCTTTCTGAAATTACTTTGTGTTTACTTTGTAAATGCATCCTATTAATTTATATATATTACGATATATTCCCCCAGTTTAACTTGAGGTCAGGGACTCTGCCTCTGTCTCTCTCTGTCCCATTGTCTCCACCTTTGTCTCTCTGTCCCTGTCTCTCTGTATTTCTTTCTTTTCCTCCCTATCTTTGTCTCTTTCTTGCTCTCTGTGTGTGTCTCTCTTCCTTTCTCTCCTTCCCTCTTTGTGTGTGTGAGGGGAGTGGAATAGGGATGGGAGGTCTTTGTTTCCATAATGCATTCAGCATTATGAATGTAATAATCAATAAATGCTTACAGAATTCTGCTGCTTAAAAACTTAAAACAAAGCCTAACCATCTTAAGGGAATTACTTTCTTTGACAAGATATATGAACAATGCTCAAAATGATTAATCTCTTAACTTTTTGCCTAAATTCTGCTACCTGAGATTTAGATGTAATAAAGATGTGTTGATTTTTGTGAATTTGGGGTCTATATCTCCCATTCCCTGGGCCCTGTGTTTCATGATTTCCAGTAAATGTGGAAGGGTTGTAATTGACTGGTGTTCACCTTAGCCTATAATAAAATAAAAATGAATGACTAGAGACATGAAAGGATTGCAAATAGTTACATGTGTACACACATTATATTAATATTATAAATCATAAATTATATTAACACATTAGCAATGATGTTGGCATTCTCCTTCTACTTTTTTTTCAGATATCACATTTTAATATCTAAGTACAAAACAGTGTAACAAAGCTCTTAAGAAGTCACCTGGGGGCAGTTAGATGGTGCAGTGGATACAGCAATGGCCCTGAAGTCAGGAGGACCTGAGTTCAAATCCAGCCTCAGACACATAACACTTACTAGTTGTGTGACCCTAGGCAAGTCACTTAACCCCAATTGCCTCACAAAAAAAAGAAGTCACCTGTTGTGTGCCTACAATGTATAATTCTGCATTATAAGTGGACTAAATATCTTGAGGACAATCTAGATTCAAATCCTGCTTCCTTTACTCACTAACTGGGAGACCATGAACAAGTCATTTAATCTACCTATGTCCTAGTGTCCTCATCTGTATGGTGGGGTAGCAATGCCTACGATACTCATGTGATCAGTATTGAGGCTTAATGAGAACATATATGTAAAGGACTTTGTATACCTTAACAATTATAAAATCTAATTATTGTTAATATTATTGTTATTATTATTAATTATCTATGGTTAAGAGCTGAAGTTGAGGGAAAGTGGGAAAAATAGCAAGAATATAAGACATACGTCTTCCCAATTCCAGAAGGCTTATGATATAGATGAAAAGGTGAGACAGACACACATGAAACAGTTTCCAGTTCCAAACAGTAAGTGGTTAAATGCCAAAATGAGTGGCCCATACAATAACATACTATAGGAATTGTGAGGAGGAAAAGCTCGCTGTGGTCTAGAGGGCTAAGTATTAATCACATCTGCCACATTCCTAGGAAGATACAATTTGCAAACCTTTCTAGCATAGTACTTCAGATCCTAATGACCATTGAATCATATCTCAACTACTATTCTACAACCGCACAGAAATGCATTAGATTCATTTTGTTTCCTCCTGTAGTGTTGTTCAATACCCCTGCTAAGAAGAGAATTGAATTTCTGCCTTAGTGGACCACCCGGTGTTAAAAGTGTTAGGTCTCTAGTGCTTAATTTTTCTATGAAAGATGAAGAATGGAAGGACTTTTTTCTTTTCACCTACACTTTGGGGAAGAGTTGTTTCCTTGGGGAAAAGCAGCCTGATGGTCAGAAATTATGCTTTGGCTTCTCATGATGTGACATCATTCAGAGATGATACTGTTTCTTTTTTTTTTCACTTTTAGTTATGTTACTTTTTATTATTTTATAATATATTTCAAAAAAAGAAAAGAAAGAAAAAAGAAATGTCTTACAGATACCTTAGCTGTTCTACAAGATCTGCAACACTGGCAAAAGAAGCTTACTTTGAATTTAAACACACAAATGTTAAAACTGTAATACTTACTTGTACTGAACTATTACTATCAAAGGGATGATATTATTTAACAAGCAGATGTAACGCAAAATAAAATGCAAACAGTTGTTAATACAAAAAAGTAAACTTTGCATTCATTGCTACAAAAAGGATGATTAAAAAAAACCAGTTGGTATTGTAACATTCTAGGCTTCAAGCTGTATTACATGTTTAAAGCAATACATGCTCTTCAAAGCTTGCATTTTCAGCCTGTGTGAGTCACCTGAATTAAAGACTAGATAGACTTAAAAAAAAAACAAACAAAACACCCCACAAACAGCTAGTGTACAAATATGTCCTTCACTCCTCCAGAAAGCTACAGTTCAAATGAATGAATTTATGACTTTCATTAGGGGTATTAATTTCCCAATAATTTTCTTCTCACAATGCTAAATGTTTTTAATTGTTAGAGGTGAGTAGGAGGAAGAAGCCTTCCAGGCTAAATTTTCACTCTAGTTCCAAGTAATCAAAGATGTGAATGTTGCCAGAAAAAGAGCATCTTCAACCACTTTGTGTTGGTTTTCAGTCATAACAGCATTGAAGTTTAGATGACATTATTTTTGCACAACATAGGATCCTAGATTGAGAGCTGGATGGGGACACATTGGCTCTCTTCCCCTCCTCTTTTATCCCCTCTCCTTATTTGTTACCCTTTTTCTTCAGGGTTTTATTTGTCCTGTCTCCTAATTTTATCAGGTTATATATTTCTTTCCCCTCTTTTTTCCTGTCAATCACATAGATTCATTTTCCTTCTTCTCCCCATGGGCTAGTCCTGTTTATTTTGTTTTTTTTTTTGTTTGCTTTTATTTGTTGTGTTCTTCTTGGAGACCTCTGATCTTTGGGTTGTCTCTGCCTCCTGTTTTCAAGATCATTATGTTTTGCTTGGATAGTGAGAATGTTTTATTTTAATGTTTTTGGATTTTGCTTTTCTTCTTCTGGGTTGTCCTTCACGTCTGTGCATTTACATTCCCAATCTATTGTTCTCTCTTTTGTTTCTTTGGTGAGATTTAACATAACAGATTCAAGTCTATCTCTGCTGTTCATTATTTTTTCTGTGTAGAACATAAATTATGTACTCATAATTCTCATTTTTTTAAACTACTTAGAAACAGTGTGTTGTAGTTCCATGTTCTCTTCAAAGTCCAAAAGGTTCCCTATCTCACCAAATGTTGGATCATTTTCCTTCATTTTGAAGTATTTATTCATAGTTGCCTGAATTCATTTACTAAATCTCAGGGCCATATTTCTTCTGTTACTGCTTCTCCTGTTGATTTAGCTGCTTGTTTTCACAATCTTTGATATTTCTTCTTCTTGGATTCTTTGGTACTTTTAGGTATTCCCATTCCCCATTTATTTTCCTTGTCATTCATTTCTGCCTCCTTCCCCTCTGATGAAGGTTTCCTTGGAGGCTGGATCTCAACTCATCTCAGGCTTCTCCTACACTGGGCAATTCACAAATTACTAGACTCTGTCTCTGCCTCAACTGATTTTTGTGTGGTCAAAACTGACCCCAGCTATGTGCTGTGCTCTTTCCCTAAGGCTTGGTAGAATGCCACACAGTTTACCACATGTATGGTGTCCTGTCCTGGTGGCCTGTCCCATTCTCTCTCTTTTTCACTTCTTTTGTTTGGCAATGGCAATTCAGAGCCTGCTTTGTCGAGAACTGAAGTTCAGAATTTTGAAACTCTGGTACTTCTGGGGTGCAGGCCCTAGCAGGTTTTTGTTCCTGGAGGGCTGTGACCAAACTCACTGTCAAGAGTCAAGCCTTGAACCAGGATCTCTATGACGATGGAAAGAGGAAGGGGGAACCAGGATGCAGGGGTGGATTTTGGCATAAAGCTGTGTTGTGTCCTTGCATCTACTGGTACAGCCTTGCTGCTGATATTGTGGGAGGTGACAGGTGCTGAGTGGCCTCAGGGTCAGTGAACATCACTTCTTGTTTTTGTTTTGTTTTGTTTTGTTTTGTTTTTATGTGGCCTTTAGTAAATCAGTCTATCAAAAAGTATATGTAAAATATGAATAATATGATAAGTGCTACAATCGAAGACCTTGCCTTCAGGAAGCTTACTTTTGTCTTCATTTCTCGAGGATTTACTTTCTTACTCTGTACCATAAGGGATTCAGTCTATGTAATGTCTAAATGCCTCTTAGGTGTTACCCCCCCTCCCCATAATTTTAACATTATTCAGTAAGACTTTAGACTGGAGCACTATTTTGAGATGGGCTTTGAAATAAACATAGATTGTCATTTGTTGTAATTGGTAAGGATAGGAGCAATATTAGCAGAAGCACAATGGGATGAGAGGAGACACAAAGTAGATAAATATTAAAGCATAGAGGAATCATTTATAGATTAAACTCAAACACTAGAAAGGACTTGACATTGGCATGGAAATTAGCCATTCTGGTTCAGTAAACCGCTTGGTGTTTGATCACTCAGAAAACTATTCACCCCAGTCTAATCAAGTGAACATTTTAATACAGTAAACTGTGTTCCCCTCAATTTTAACTGATTTGCAAAGAGCACTGTGGTTTTGTATTTCTTCTTCCTCCCTGGATACTGCATGACCAATCACCTGTTTTCCTCCATTTCTGCCAGGATGATAGAAGGAGGGAAAGGGAACAAGCATTTATTAAACACCTACTCCTCGCTGGGCACTGTGCTAAGTGCTTTACAAATACAACCTCATTTTATCCTTACCTCTTACTTGGACTATTGTGATTGATGCCATATGGCTTGTTCAGTCTCTCTGTCCTCTTTGAATCCATCTATCACAATACTTCTGACCTCTTTTCCTAGTAGAAAGTAGAAATGAACTGTCATTTGTTCAACAGATGGTTTATCCTGTGATTTAATGCACCCGCATCTGAATAATACGTTTTCTTGAAAACTTTATTCCACACTGTTCCCTTTAACCTGCTCCATGCCCCAGTGGAATCATTGTTTTGAAAGTATTTGAAAGGATATCATATGTAAGAGGGATCACAGGTTCACAGATTTAGAGATTAAGAGGATCTTGGAAACCCTCAACATCCAAACCACTCATTTTATTTTATTTTATTTTATTTTTTTTTTTTTTAGGCAATTGGGGTTAAGTGACTTGCCTAGGGTCACTCAGCTAGTAAGTGTCAAGTGTTTGGTCTGAGGTCAGATTTGAACTCAGGTCCTCCTGACTTCAGGGCCAGTGCTCTATCCACTGCGCCACCTAGCTGCCTCCTAAACCACTCATTTTATAGAGGAATAAATTGAGGCACAGTCAGTTTAAGTCACTGAACTTGAGTCACACAGCTAGTAAATGTTACAGGAAGGAACTGAACTCACATCTTCCTGACTACAAGTCAAGTATTTAGCTGTTCTACAATAAATCAAAGAGTGGTTTTTTTTTCTGTTTGTTTTTTTTTGTTTGTTTGTTTGTTTGTTTTTTTGTATGTAGCCCAAAAGACAGAACTAGAGTCTATGTGATTCAGGACTGATGTCAGAGGAAAAAGAGATGAATCCTTAAACAATTAGAGCTTTCTAAAAGTGAAATGGGCTATTTTAGGAGATAAGGGACACCCTTCAGAGGAGCTCTTCAAGAAGAAATAGAATGATCACTTGTCAGATATGCAAAGTTAATAAAAATGATGATAATAGGCACAGGTAGGTGGCACGGTGGATAAAGCACTGGCCCTCAGTTCAAATCCAGCCTCAGATACTTACTAGCTATGTGGCCCTGGACAAGTCACTCAACCTTGATTACCTCAAAAAATTATAATACCAATAACTAGCATTCATGCATTGTTGCCAGGTTCATCAAGTGCTTGACAAATACTATCTCATTTAATCCTCATGACAACCCTAGAGGATGCAGATTCTTTTGTTATCCCCCTTTTGTTGTTTTTGTCTTCAGTCTTTTCAGTCTTATCTGACTCTTAATAACCCCATTTGGTTTCTTCTTGGCAATGATTTGCTATTTCCTTTTCCAGATCATTTTGCAGATGAGGAAACTGAGGCAAACAAGGTTAAGTGACATACCCAGGATCACACAGCTAGTATGTCTTTGAGGCTGGATTTGAACTCAGATCTTCCTGACTCCTGGCCCAATAATCTATCCACTCTTTCCCAACTTAAATGCCGCTTCTTCAAGAATTCCACAGCTAGGAGTGATTTCTCCTTCATCTGGTCTCCTGGCATGTCATATTCCTCTCATCCACTTAAACATACTTCAAGTGATGTTATAGTTATCTGTGTAAATATCTTATTTCCTTCTAACAGAGTGCTTTGTGGACCTTACAACACTCCAGAAAGGAGACTACTGGGTGTAGTGGAAAACTCCAGAGTCCTGGGACCTAGGTTCAAATTTGCCTCCAAAACTTATGTGAACTTGGACAAACCTTCGTGAGCCTCAGTTTCCTCATCTGTAAAATTAAGGAGTTAGACTATATGGTTTCTGGGCTCCCTCCCTGTTATAAATCTAAGATCCCATGTGCATCATTATTGATAACATCCTTAAGTACAAAGACTGCAACATTCATTTGCACATCTCCAGAGCCTAGCACAGGATATTACACATAGTAGGGTCTTAACAAGTCTTTATCTGATTGATTTGAAGGGGAGAATCATGTAAGCTAGTAGAAGAGGTGATTAAATGTATGTATCTATTTATTCCACAGGCACAACAGCTAACAGATTTGGAGCAAAAACTAGCAGTTGCTAAAGATGAATTGGAGAAAGCGGCTCTTGACAAGGTAAGCTTTTTTCTGAGGCCAGATTCATGATATGTATAAAATTTTGCTTGTTCATTGGCAACATTCCCTAATCCTTTCTGTTGCTGATTTATTTATGAAATTCTGCTTGCTGTACTCCCATGATGACTACAGAACCTATGAGGAAAAGACAGCCCTTTAGGGTCCAACCTATTTTTAAAAATTTATTATTTATCAACTGTGAATGCTTATTTAAAAAAAAAATAGTTCCAAATTCTCTCCCTTCTGCATTGTTCCCAGCCCTGGAGAAGGCAAAAAGGCAACATGATATCAATTATGCATGTCAAGTTATCAAAACATATTTCTGCATTATCCATGTTACATAAAAACATAGGTAAAAATAAGAAAAATAAATTGAGTGAAAAATTATACCTAAATCTGCATATTCATATATATATATATATATAAATATGAACATATATATACCCATAAATCATCAGTTCTCTCTCTAATGATAATAGCATTTTTCTTCATGAGTCCTTTAGAATTGTCTTGGACCACTGTATTGATCAGAGCAGCTACGTCTTTTACAATTAATCAACATATGATATTGCTGTTACTGTGTACACATGTTCTCCTGGTTCTTCTCACTTCACTTAGCAACAGCTCATTTAAGTCTTCCCAGGTTTTTTCTGAAACCACCCCCTCATCATTCCTTATAACACAGTAGTATTTCATCATAATCGTACACCATAACTTATTCAGTCATTCCCCAGTTGATGGGTAGCTCTTCAATTACCAATTCTTGCCACCACAAGAAAACTGATATAAATACTTTTGTACAAATAGGTGCTCCTCTCTTTTCTTTGCTCTCTTTGTGATATAGACCTAGTAGTGGCATTGCTTGGTCAAAGGGTATGTAAAGTTTTGTAGTCCTTTGAAGGTAGTTCTAAGTTGTTTTCCAGAATGGTTGAACCAGTTTACAACTCCACCAATGGTACATTAGTGTCAAAAGTTTCCCACATCTCATTCAACATTTGTTATTTTCCTTTTCTACCTTCTTAACCAATTTGTAAGGTGGCACATCAGAGTTTTTTGTTTTTGATTTGCATTTCCTCTAATTAATAGTGATTTAGAGAATTTTTATATGACTATAGATAGCTCTGATTTCTTCTTCTGAAAACTGCACACTCATATACTTTAACCATTAATCAATTGGGGAGTAGCACTTTTATAAATTTAGGTGTTTCCTATATGTTCTTGTCATAAACTTTTCACCCCAGGTTCCTGCTTTCTTTCTAATCTTGGCTGCATTGGTTTGCTTGTGCAAAAACTTCTTAATTTGATATGATCAAAATTATCCATTTCATTTCCTATGAGCTTCTCTATCTCTGGTTTGGTCATAAATTCTTCCATTATCCATAGATTGGCTAGGTAAAATTTTCATGCTCCCCTAATCTGCATATAATATCACCCTTCATGTCTAAATCATGTACCCATTTTGACCTTATCTTGGTATATGGTCTATATCCAATCCATTTTTTTAAAATCCATTTTTTAAAACAAATAATGACAATAGGTCAGTTGACCTGGGGTTGAGGCTTGGCAATTTCACAACACCATTTTCCCACAGTGGATGGGAGTCTTTGTTCAGCATTGCCATGAATAAACATGTTCTAGCCTATATTAACTCTTTCTGAAAGAATTAGGAAGACAAAAAAATTGTTGATGATTTTCATTTGGGGAGCTTCCTATCAGAGGGTAGTGTACAGGGTTACCAAAGTAGGAAAGGGCTAACTATAGATACAGCTCTAAAGATTTCTCCACATCAATAGGAGGTAACTTTAATAGCTATATCTTTCTCTTCTTACTTCATTCTGGTATTTAAAGCTGTTATTAAGGTTATATCCAAGTTGGCAATTGAGGAGGACAAACAGTATAATAAATAACTTTGAGTTCGTGCTTAATCATAACTGGTTGGTACAACTGGGAGTGTTGAGTCTGAACAAAGGGAAGACATAGGAAGGCATTATACCTCTCTTTCAATATTTGGTGAAAAAAAATGCCACATGGAACATCAAATGAAATACATGTGAAGTGCTTTGAAAATCATAAAGTTTTATAGAAATGTTAGTGATGATGATACCAGTGATAATAATTGGGGAGTAATTACACTTGTTTTGCTAGTTGCCAGAGGTCAGACCTAGGAACAATTAACCTATTGACTATAAAGTAAGGGGGTTGGAATAGATAGCTTTTATTTCCCCTTCATCTCTAAATCCAGTAGCTGTGATACTATGATCCACCTCCATTATAGATGAACCAAATGAGATTAAAAGAAATGACTTGCCCATGGTCACACAGCTTGTAAGTGATGGTGGCATGTCTTTTAGACTTTATCCATTCTCTCCATAGAGTACAACACTCTATCCATTATCTCATGCTGTCACTTGAGGGCATAAGAAAGTTGAGAGATCTAAGATGACCTAAGCATGGGTGGGGAACCTGACACCTTGAGGCCACATGTGGTCCTCTAGGTCCTCAAGTGTGGCCCTTTGACTGAATCCAAACTTGGATTTGTTCTGTGAAGTTTGGATTCAATCAAAGGGCCGCAGCTGAGAACCTAGAGGGCCACATGTGACCTCGAGGCTGCAGGTTCCCCACGCCTGACCTAAGGAATCATGTAGCCCAATCCACTCAGCTTAGACATCCAGTTTATCTTGCATATACTGTTGATTGTCATCATTTTCAGAAGTTATATTGTATAAAGTCACCACAAAATAATAATTAGGGCAGATAGGTGACGCCATAGTACATACAGCTCTGGGCCTGGAGTCAGAAAGACCTGATTTCAATTGTGGCCTGAGACACTTATTAGTTGTGTGACCCTGGGCAAATCACTTCACCCTGTTTTCCCCAGTTTCCTCATCTGTAAAATGAGCTAGAGAAGGAAATGGCAATCCACTCCAGTACCTTTTCAAAGAAAAGCCCAAAAGGGGTCATGAAGAGTTGGGCACAATTCTCATCATTCATAGTAGCTATGTTCTATAAAGTCACCACAAAAAGTAATTAGTGAATACTGAAATGTTGGTTTTGGGGAACCTCTGGTCACAACATTTACTTTTAACACTTTCTGTAGAAGCCTCAAATACAGAATGACAAATGTCCTCTTTCTTTTCCTAGATATACCATATTGTTATCCTTTATTTTATTTTATTTTTTTTGCAAGGTAATTGGGGTTAAGTGACTTGCCAATGGTCACACAGCCAGTAAGTGTTAAGTGTTTGGTCTGAGGCTGGATTTGAACTTAGGTCCTCCTGACTTCAGGGCCAGTGCTCTATCCATTGAGCCACCTAGCTGCCCCTCAACATATTGTTGATTCACTAATATTGAACTCATAGCCAATAGCACTATAACTCATGCCTAAGAAAAGGTTATCTAACACATGTATATTCTGGGTAAGGCATCTCACCACCTTCTTGTACCTAGGAACACTAGATAGGACTTCAGCATTTTGCTTGGGGGCCTTTCTAAACAGTGAAATCACCAACAAAAAGCATAAAAATGAGAGAAATACTCACTAAATAGACCTTTAAAAGGACACTAGTTTAATGTATGAAAGCTGAAACAAAAAGGTTAAATGTTGCCTTGTTCAACTTTAGTTGGAAACGTGCCTGTCAGGCAATTCTAATTTTTCACTGCCTTTCACTTGTCCACCAGTGACTGTGAAATTGCAGTGAATATTGATTTTGGGGTTACAGATAAATTTTAGCAAGTATATGGAATCTTCAAACAATGAAGATTGATGGTATTGTGTGTGTATGTGTGCGTGTAGATATATATCTCTATCTATCTATCTATCTATCTATCTATCTATCTATCTATCTATCT